>NC_092113.1:32060245-32360245 GCF_045679555.1 Salvelinus alpinus
GACTGTTTGTGCAGATGGTATTTATACAGACCGTTGTTGATGATGACTGTTTGTGCAGATGGTATTTATACAGACCGTTGTTGATGATGACTGTTTGTGCAGATGGTATTTGTACAGACCGTTGTTGATGATGACTGTTTCTGCAGATGGTATTTGTTTTGCATTTGAGTAGTAGACCTGAATGGGATATGCAAAACGTGATGCATATGATAATAATTGTTGTGAACAAATGGTACATTTTGAACGAAGTTTTGAAGTTGTCATGTCAAAATGTAGGCACTTTCTGGTATTTTAGTATTGCTCAACTGCATACTCTAATATGTAGAGCCCTCAGTCAGAAACAAAACAACACAACACAGTAGATGGTAGAGATCCAGGGGTGTTACACTGGGGGGTATTAAAGACATCACTCATCATCTCTACTAAGACACACGTCTGTGGTTTCACTGTGACTTGACTGTAAATCCATCACTTAAAATCCATATTAGATGAACAGATCAAATGAGCCAAATGCTGCTTTCTGCTGTTCCCAACCAAAGAATTGATCAGAGCCTTGTTGGCTGTGTCCCAAATGGCACCATATTCCCTGTATAGTGCACTACTTTTGACCAGGGTCCATAAACTACACTGTATACTTCTGCTGAAACAAAACCCCAAACAATCCTAGCTAAGCGTCATCATCCCAGAGATGAGGCCAGCCAAAGAAATCCCAGGGCTTGTGGTTGAGAAAAGGTAAAGAAAGAGAGTAGACATGGCTGAAGGCTTGGAGAAGGAGCTGCATTCCTCCTTGTCTCTGTGTCTTCCTCTCCTCTGCTCTCTCGCTTTCCTCGCTCTCCTCCCTCGCCTTCCCCTCTCCTACAGCCCCAGTGGGGTTGTCAGACAGACTAACCCCAGCATTGGCTTCCTTTCTCTCTGTCTCGTCTGACCTGATGGAGCAGCTGTCTGTGGCCTCTCCAGAAGGCATATCATTCCCACCTGTATAGAGATCGGTAGACACTGGCCTACATCTGGCTTGCCTACTACTTACTTCAACTGCATACTGTGTACTAATCATACTACATACTACTATATTTAGAATGTACTGTTTAGTAAAAACTAATGCAGTAAGCAGCAAATATCAGCATTCTAGGCTCATCCTACTGAGAATGTGTGATCTAATGCATTTGTGTCGATTCCGGCCATTCGTTCATTTTGGTCCAGCGCGTCCCCCTCAGCTGATTATCAGCTCTTGTCAAACACATGTGAGTCTCGAAAGATGATTCTCTTCCTCAATAGTGTGCAGCGAATTCTATTAGATGAAAAGCCGAAATGAGTATGACATCCTGACATTTCACCTTTTACTCCTGTGGGATAAATCAGGGTCACACAGAGTGATTCTTGCTAGTCTTCATTTGAGAAAAAATTTGAAACCAAAGGTCACACCTCACACACATGGTTATGGGCTTACAAAAAAATAAGTATTGTATTGCATTTTGAGTTTGCATCCCAACATTACACTTTTGATACGTCACATAAGACTGAAATATAACAAAACTGTTAGACATAGAAACACAGACATTTCGTTGTTAAAAAATATATATGTTTTTATAAATTATTAAATTATGAAAAATATGAATAACATTCCACCCATGAGGCCAAAGAGGGACATTTTGGTCTTTGACTGCAGAAAAGGGCAACAGCACACTACATTTTCAAAATGTCCCATCATTTTTTTTGCATACTCAAAATGCATACTAATCTGAGAACGTCACTGAAATTTGGTCATTTTGAGTAAAGGTTGTAGCTGCTTCCAGGGCCGTAACCAGGGTCCGAGCTTTAGTGAGGTCGGGACAGGGCGGGGAGGATTTGACACCAGCCTTTATCACATGGTTGCTGTAGCTTCATTCACCTCTCATATTAGCTATACAGTTAGCCGCTACACACAAACTCAGCACCAGGATTAAAACGTGGAATTTAATAAATACAGAGGGATCTGTTAGTATAACATGTATTTTATTAACAAAAGGTTAAAAAAATACGTTTGCTTAACAGAATAGGTTTTTTGTGTATAGTTTTACAGCAAATTACCTGCAATTCTACACATTTTGGCATGATTTATGCCAGGTTAATCTGATATCTGAGTGATAGTGACTAACAAAATAAATGGTGGCCCCCTGGAGGTCAGGGCCCCTGGGCATGCTGATAATTCGGCCATGATGACTACAAGTTTAAATAGTTGGCTAGACTAACTAGACTAATTTACCAATCAAAGTTTTTTTTACTTTGATTGGACTAATTGAGTGACATATAACAAGAGGAAAACTGCTGCAACCGGTTTTGAAATTGCACCTTAAGTATTATACTATTCTAACTCTCAACAGTAAGTTGAGACCCCGACTGAGTTCCCCCAGACCTCGGTGTTCTCATACAGTATGTAGCTACGGAATTGGCTACTTCTGAACCGTTCCCACAATCAACAATGACCTGTTACATCTTTGGAGTCATTTATTGACAGTTTTGCTGCGTAGAGGAGGAACAGCAGAAATGTCTTTCCTCAGGTACGAATGAAAAGCAGTAGTCTTCCTCCTCTTTGGGTTGTGGTTGGTTGGCTCTACTTGTGGAGGTGCAGTAGAGCAAAGAGAACAAAAAACATCTGGTGATTAACTCTCTCTGAGTCTGAGTCCATGTATTGTTTCTGTTGACATGGAGATACATGTATAGAAAATAAGTGTCCTGTCTGTGTGTACTGTACTGTGCACCACTGTGGCAACAAACAATGGTCTGCTTGAGGGGAAGAAATCCAAACAGGAGAAAAAACGTAAGGATCAGACACCAATTAATAAATCAGCGAGATTAATAGCAAAGCATTACAATTACACTTTCAAATCAACAGGAATATAGAAGTACACAAAGCATAAAGACGAACCAGAGGGGTACACTAAACATGATGACAGATTAGGGTAGAACACAAGGGTAGTACACTACGGTAGTACACTGGACAAAGAGTATATGGGAACACATAAAAGCTAAGACAACAGTGTTTTTTGTAGGCCTTTTGGAAATATATATCTTAAGAGTGGACTTGAATGTGTGTAGAGAGCTGTGATTGTACAGTAACTTGTGCATCTGTCTGTCTTTAGGACTATCACAAGAACAGACACCCGGGCTGGAGCCGAGGCTCAGTGGCCTACTGTGCAGGTAAGTTCATGCTCTTCATCAACAGTTCTATGTGCTCTTCATCAACAGTTCTATGTGCTCTTCATCAACAGTTCTATGTGCTTGTCATCAACAGTTCTATGTGCTCGTCATCAACAGTTCTATGTGCTCTTCATCAACAGTTCTATGTGCTCTTCATCAACAGTTCTATGTGCTCTTCATCAACAGTTCTATGTGCTCTTCATCAACAGTTCTATGTGCTCTTCATCAACAGTTCTGTGTGCTCGTCATCAACAGTTCTATGTGCTCTTCATCAACAGTTCTATGTGCTCTTCATCAACAGTTCTATGTGCTCTTCATCAACATGTCTATGTGCTCTTCATCAACAGTTCTATGTGCTCTTCATCAACAGTTCTATGTGATCTTCATCAACAGTTCTATGTGCTCTTCATCAACAGTTCTATGTGCTCTTCATCAACAGTTCTATGTGCTCTTCATCAACAGTTCTATGTGCTCTTCATCAACAGTTCTATGTGCTCTTCATCAACATGTCTATGTGATCTTCATCAACAGTTCTATGTGCTCTTCATCAACAGTTCTATGTGCTCTTCATCAACAGTTCTATGCGATCTTCATCAACAGTTCTATGTGCTCTTCATCAACAGTTCTATGTGCTCTTCATCAACAGTTCTATGTGCTCTTCATCAACAGTTCTATGTGCTCTTCATCAACAGTTCTATGTGCTCTTCATCAACATGTCTATGTGATCTTCATCAACAGTTCTATGTGCTCTTCATCAACAGTTCTATGTGCTCGTCATCAACAGTTCTATGTGCTCTTCATCAACAGTTCTATGTGCTCTTCATCAACAGTTCTATGTGCTCTTCATCCACATTTCTACGTGCTCTTCATCAACAGTTCTATGTGCTCTTTATCAACATTTGTTTTCTGCCTGGCTTAACGGTTAGCTCATTCTCTGAGTATGTGGGTTTTGAACCAACTCATGTTGGGAGGTTTTATATGTCTGATGGATCAGAGCTGTTTCCTGTGTATCTCTCTGAACAGGCAGTTTCAAACCAAGCATCTCTGGGCACCATCTCTCTCGGCTGGAGCTGGAGAAGGAGGAAGAGCTGGAGAAGGAGGTAGAGCTGGAGAAGGAGGTAGAGCTGGAGAAGGAGGTAGAGCTGGAGAAGGAGGTAGAGCTGGAGAAGGAGGTAGAGCTGGAGAAGGAGGAAGAGCTGGAGAAGGAGGTAGAGCTGGAGAAGGAGGTAGAGCTGGAGAAGGAGGTAGAGCTGGAGAAGGAGGTAGAGCTGGAGAAGGAGGTAGAGCTGGAGAAGGAGGTAGAGCTGGAGAAGGAGGAAGAGCTGGAGAAGGAGGTAGAGCTGGAGAAGGAGGTAGAGCTGGAGAAGGAGGTAGAGCTGGAGAAGGAGGAAGAGCTGGAGAAGGAGGTAGAGCTGGAGAAGGAGGAAGAGCTGGAGAAGGAGGTAGAGCTGGAGAAGGAGGTAGAGCTGGAGAAGGAGGTAGAGCTGGAGAAGGAGGAAGAGCTGGAGGTGGCCAAGGCAGATAAAGCAGGATCACACAGGCTGATAAAGAAGAAAACAACAAAACGTCTTAAGGAAGAAAGGGGGACAATATCTCATTCCTCAGGGAGTTAGCCTATCTCTCTCGCTCTCGCCAATCGGTGAATCCGTTGTAGTTATCTTGCTACGGTTTGTTAACTTCTCAGTGTGGCCCTTTGTGAAGACAGGCCCTGTTACCAACCACTGCTATCTCTCTGTCTCCAGGCATCTGCCATCCCAAAGCCTCCAGCATCCCACTGCTATCTATCACTATAGCTATCACTATAGATTAGCCATCAAGTACTGCTAGGTCTGCTACTGTATCAGAGCAAGGGGGAGTGTATTGTGGGGATGATGAGAGTTATCTAGACATTGGCCAGTCTGGCGGACCTTATTGTTAAACCCATCCTTGTCAGGGCCTCAGCCACATGCCATGTGTTCTAGTTAAAAGTGTGTCTGAAGTGGCATCCTATTCTCAAATCCCTATACAGTCTAGTGCACTACTTTTGACCAGAGTAGTCCACTAAATAGGGAATAGGGTGCCATTAGGGCTCTGGTCAAAAGTAGTACACTTTATAGCATGCAACCTTACTGCTTATTTTCCTCACTATCTGACAATCTCTCCTAATCTGCATCCTAAATGGGACCCTATTTCCTAGTGCACTACGTTTGACCAGAACCCTAATGGGCCCTGGTCCAAAGTAGTGCACAGTAAAGGGAATAGGGTGCCATTTGGGATTCAACTAGTAAAGCTAGAGATGATACAGCCAGGCAGAGCTGAGGGATGGATTGGGGCACCACGATAACGTTACCACGCCAGTCAGTCCGACTGGGTTCTGTATGTGGACTCCCCCTCTGGTTTGGCTGGCGGGTGGTAGACGCCACAAGAATCTGCACGCCCCAGCACAGCTCCCCATTAATCTTAAAAATGATGTATGTGGTTTTCCACTCTACGTCTGAGGTTTGCTTTCCCATGCTTGGGTTCACATACAGGCTCCTGTCCAGCTCCTTCACTTTACATCAACAGGACTCCTAGTACTTCTTAGGGTCCATCCCAAATGACACCCTAGTCCCTACCTAGTGCACTATTTTTGACCATGGCCCAAAGGACGCACCCCAGATGAACAGGCCTCCTAGAATCTCTTAGTGCTCTCCTCTCCTCCATCCATCCATCCATCCATCCAAGCCTTTAACACAATCAGCAACACAATAACTCAGGACTTCACAATATGCACACTCATGACAAAATATCCAAAGTATCTACAGTACCAGTCAAAAGTTTTAGAACACCAACTAATTCAATGGTTTTTCTTTATTTTTACTATTTTCTACGTTGTAGAATAATAGTGAAGACATCAAAACTATGAAATAACACATATGGATGGGATCATGTAGTAACCAAAAAAGTGTTAAACAAATCAAAATATATTTTAGATTTTAGATTCTTCAAAGTACCCTCCCTTTGCCTTGATGACAGCTGTACACACTCTTGGCATTCTCAAATCAAATCAAATGTTATTTGTCACGTGCTGAATACAACAGTGAAATGCTTACTTACAAGCCCTTAACCAACAATGCTTTAAGAAGTTAAGATTTTTTTTTAAATAAGTTAAGTAAAAATAGAAAATAGAAAATAAAAGTAACTGGAGTCTTTGACAATTTTTAGGGCCTTCCTCTGACACCGTCTGATATAGAGGTCCTGGATGGCAGGAAGCTTGGCCCCAGTTATGTACTGGGCCGTACGCACAACACTCTGTAGTGCCTTGCGGTCGGAGGCCGAGCAGTTGCCATAACAGGCAGTGATGCAACCAGTCAGGATGTTCTCGATGGTGTACAAGACCATAGAACACTCTCTATAGGAAAGTCAGATTTTTAATTTGTGTCTGTTATTTTGCCTTACTGAATTTTGAAACTGTTTCTTGCTGTTTTGCTTTTATTTGCAGACACAAAAACAGTGACGGGCGAAGACAGAACACTGTGAAGAGGTTCTGCCTGGTTTGGTTTGCCACCTCAGTCATCTGTTAAACCACAGCACCCTATTGGCCCTGGTTCAAAGTAGTGGTGCCATTTGGGAATCAGCTCATCTCTGTTTTTATGTTCCGTGTCTGCCAGCTGCCTGCGTGTCATATCACTCAGATCAATCACAAGTGTTTATGTTATGATATTGGCACAGACAGTGAGGACCTCCATTCCGTGTGTTGCGACAGTGTGATGGTGCTGACTGTGTCAATGGACCATGGACCCTCTTCTGTGCTCAGAGCGGACCGAGGCGTAGCGCCCTGTTTAGGTGTGAGTGTTTGTGTGTCTTTGTGTGTGCGTGCGTGCTGTGTGTTTGTGTTGCAGTGTCCTGTTGGGAGCAGCCAGTGAGGCAGCGGCTCACCAAGACTCATTAACCCTGTCAGCTTGGCGGGCGCTGGGCTATCAGAGCACGGCCCCATCCCAGCTCCTCATCAGTGACTCACCAGCAGCATGAGGCCCCGCCCTACAACAACTAGCACTACCTAACCTGGCTGTCACTGGTCCAAACCTGCCCTACAACCACCGCCAATACCTAACCTGGCTGTCACTGGTCCCACCCTGCCCTACCACCATCATCACCAGGTACAGGCCCTACCTTATCACCACCACTGCCTTGCCTAAAAGGCACAAGCCCTATCCTACCACCAACACTACTTTGCCTAAGTGGCACAGACCCTATCCTACCACCTCCATAGTCACATTTTAAGAATTAAGACCTGCTGTATGTATCTTCTAGATCAGTGGCTGTGGTGTTAAGATCCACACACATATTCTAGCTGGTGATGTTGTTGTTGAGGAATCAGTTGAGTCAAAGTTCCCTGGGCCTGGCCAGGGAGGGATTGAGGGAAGCCCCTGTGTTTTTCAGACATACTTTCTTACTACGAACGCCAACCAGCCCTGTTCTCTCGTTCTCGCCTCTGTGTTTCTCCATCCCTCCGGTCCTCAGCTGCCTTCCAGCCAGGTCTCGGCCAGGTTTCAGCCAGGTTTCCTGGCATGGCGAGCAGTTGTCTAAGGTGCCAGAGAGCCTTGCCTTCTCTCTATCCACACTCTACATTGCTATTTTTAGCCGCACTCCCCCCCCCCCTCTCCCCCCCCCCCCCCCCCTCCTCTCCCTTAGTGGCACCAGTGTTTGCTGAGTGTGTTGTGTGTGTTGTGACAGAGGCCCTCATGGGAGCACTAATGATACAGTGTCTCCATCTCTCTCCCTGTCCCACACACACACGCACACACACACACTCAGATAGAGATTGTTTAAACAGTATCTTAAGCCGGAGACGGCTCCCATGACAACTCCAAAAATATTTACCAGCAACCAAGCCGCACACACCAGAAAGGATAATGTCTGCAGCAACCTAGCCACACACACTGCAGGCTACCTTTAGCAATGTTTTTATTTTTTATTGTTGTCTCCCTCTTGCTTTATTTTTTATTGTTTTGTTGTTTTTCACCAGAGATTGAATTTGTTTTACTTAATGAATCCTGAAGCAATGTTATGTACGTGTATAGATGCGTGTCGTAGAACCCTGTTTGACCCAGTGATCATGTCCATAACATTGGGATGCTACAAGAACATTTCTCCTTG
The DNA here is from genome assembly GCF_045679555.1 of Salvelinus alpinus. Classification (NCBI taxonomy): domain Eukaryota; kingdom Metazoa; phylum Chordata; class Actinopteri; order Salmoniformes; family Salmonidae; genus Salvelinus; species Salvelinus alpinus. The sequence goes on from NC_092113.1 coordinate 32,068,541, forward strand.
CTAATCGCTGTACACAGTGTGCAAAATAGACCGGAACATTTTGAATAGATGGGACAGCTAGGCACTAAATCCAGAGTTTGGAAATATTAGAGCATCAAGTGCGGCATTTACCTAGCTGTTTACCTAGATATTTACCTAGCTGTTTACCTAGCTGTTTACCTAGCTATTTACCTAGCTGTTAACATAGCTGTTTACCTAGATAATCATTTCCTTCTTGTGGACATCCTAAAAATAGTTTCAAGTGAAATTCCACTGCAGGTGTTTCTAGTGACATGTTTTTTTGCGAAGAACAATTAGAAGGTGACAATGGTGCCCTCTTAGTGAAACTTAAGTAACATTTGAGCATAATACAGTTGGATAATCAATCAATCAATCAATCAACATAAATCACATCTATTATCAACAGTCCTCACTGACAAAGCTTCTTTCTCCCCCTCTCCTTCTCTCTCTCTCTTTCTCCCTCTCTCCCTCATCCTCTCTCTGTCTCTCATCCCTTCTCTCTCTGTCTGTGTCTCTCTCTCTCTCATCCCTTCTCTCTCTCTGTCTGTGTCTCTCTCTCTCATCCCTCTCTCTCTCAGATGATGGGAATATCGTCCATGTTAGTGGGGTTGGGAAACCCTTTGGTCCTTGCTGTTTCGAGGGTGTTATCATGGGCTGTGGCATCATGTTCCCACAAGACTACATACTTGGTGAAAATAATGTCAATGAGACGGTGCACATTTTCAATTCAAAATAATAGATCTTTATTATTCCAGAATGGAGATTTGTTTACAATAGAGGAAGTTAAAAGAGTTTCCAATGTCACTTGTTCCCATTAATGACATACCATTTCCTCCCTGAAACCAACAGATGTGATGTAGAACAAGAGGACATAGTGACACTTGCCTGAATTGAGATTGAATGGGAGATGAGTCAGCCGTCTGGGCCGAATCTTAACTTCCATAGAATTTTCACTTCGGCTGCGTTTACACAGGCAGCACAATGAGGATATTTTGCCTCCAGACACACAGACACACACTGGAGTCACTAGAAATGTTATAGCTACATGAGAAAGGCAATATTAACAAACTGGCTGTTCTGACATTTCTTTTATATATTATTCATCGACGACCAGAAACTCAATAGGCGTACATACAAAGAGGTGCTTTTAGAGTGTTTGGGTAATGATTTGATGTGTGATGTGATCTCAGTGAGATGGTTCTGGAGCTACAGTAGGTGTAGGGAATGGCTTTGGGCTCCCCCTTGTGGTTATGCAAGTGTTCTTCAATGATTGTGATGTGGTTGTTTTACCTACCTTAGTTGAATGCACTGAGATTCAATTAAAGGTGTGCTGTCGACAATCTCATTGATCGTTACTTTTAGAGGTTATTTACACTTCACCTGACATCCGCAGCGTTCTCCGCAAACGTCAAGAATAATGCCTTGAAAAGGTGCATTAGCTGTAGTCTACAATGCTCCTGTGATAGACTAAAATGTAAATGTGAATTTAAAAAGTAGCCACCGTGTGGCTATGTGTTGTGTGGCAGCTGTTCTTCACCGTGAACCCGGGAGAAGGTGGTTTCTACTCCACCGTGAGGATGCTGAGCAGCAAGGAGAAGATCAAGGTGGACCTGCACCCTCTAAGTTAGGCCTGGGCAATTATTTCCCATGGAGGGCCACATTAGAATATATTTTTGCCATCGGCGGGGCCAGAATCATACTACAGGATTATACATCATGTGTATGAATGTTTGACAGATATATCTACTGTAAATCACGTCCAGATATGCTACTTATTTTACTTCTTTTTTTTTTACATGCACAGAAATAAACCACATCCATGTTCTGCTTTTGGTAGGTATTTTCATTATTAAACATGCAATGAACTACATAACAGGTATGCACAAAAACACAAGAAAGAGAGAGAGCTCAACATTACATTTAAACTACTCAATCAGTGTGAGGAGTGATGTCTCTGATGGGCATTGACTAGAGCAGTGAAGTCAGGTATAGTTCTGACGTGTGCCTTGACTTGTTACATTTCATCACTGAACATGCCTGTTCACATACATAGGTTGACCCAAACAGTACAAACATCTTCTGAGCATGACTCCTAATCTTTGAAAAGTTTTGTTCATTGCCAGATGCATAGAACCTTGTCAGTGACATTGTTTTGAATAGCTCGCCAATCACTGCATCAGACTGAAGATCGATAAGATCGATACAGGTCAGTGGGAGCGTTATCCACATTGAAGGTGAAAGGAGAAGAAACCAACAAACAGCATGTCATTTTCCAACACTTTAGGATCCTCAAAACGACAAGAAAACTCACCGTACAAAGCATTCAGCAGCGTTGTATACTTCTCCCACTGGCCATCTGATAGGGAACAGACTAGTAGGAAGGTGGATGTATACTTCTCCCACTGGCCATCTGATAGGGACAGACTAGTAGGAAGGTGGATGTATACTTCTCCCACTGGCCATCTGATAGGGAACAGACTAGTAGGAAGGTGGATGTATACTTCTCCCACTGGCCATCTGATAGGGAACAGACTAGTAGGAAGGTGGATGTATACTTCTCCCACTGGTCATCTGATAGGGAACAGACTAGTAGTGTCAGAAGGTGGATGTATACTTCTCCCACTGGTCATCTGATAGGGAACAGACTAGTAGTGTTGGAAGGTGGATGTATACTTCTCCCACTGGTCATCTGATAGGGAACAGACTAGTAGGAAGGTGGATGTATACTTCTCCCACTGGTCATCTGATAGGGAACAGACTAGTAGGAAGGTGGATGTATACTTCTCCCACTGGCCATCTGATAGGGAACAGACTAGTAGGAAGGTGGATGTATACTTCTCCCACTGGCCATCTGATAGGGAACAGACTAGTAGGAAGGTGGATGTATACTTCTCCCACTGGCCATCTGATAGGGAACAGACTAGTAGGAAGGTGGATGTATACTTCTCCCACTGGCCATCTGATAGGGAACAGACTAGTAGTGTTGGAAGGTGGATGTATACTTCTCCCACTGGTCATCTGATAGGGAACAGACTAGTAGTGTTGGGAGGTGGATGTATACTTCTCCCGCTGGTCATCTGATAGGGAACAGACTAGTAGTGTTGGAAGGTGGATGTATACTTCTCCCACTGGTCATCTGATAGGGAACAGACTAGTAGGAAGGTGGATGTATACTTCTCCCACTGGTCATCTGATAGGGAACAGACTAGTAGTGTTGGAAGGTGGATGTATACTTCTCCCACTGGTCATCTGATAGGGAACAGACTAGTAGTGTTGGAAGGTGGATGTATACTTCTCCCACTGGTCATCTGATAGGGAACAGACTAGTAGTGTTGGAAGGTGGATGTATACTTCTCCCACTGGTAATCTGATAGGGAACAGACTAGTAGTGTTGGAAGGTGGATGTATACTTCTCCCACTGGTCATCTGATAGGGAACAGACTAGTAGTGTTGGAAGGTGGATGAGATTGTTGGCTTCTACTTGGCAGATCAGTAGGAGTCATTTTCCCTTGAAGGCTTTGACAAGGCTGTACATCTGATGTGCAAAAAGACCCTTCCCTTGTAGGTTGGAATTCAGTTCATTCATGAGGGCCATGATGTCCACGGTGAAGGCAAAAATCAGTCAACCATTCTTTATCTTGCAGTTGAGGGAAATCCACATATTTTCTGTGGTCACACAGGATAACTTTTAAAAACTAAGTCCCAGCTTTGCCACACACCTATTAATAACCTCTTCCAATAAATATGTATCTGTGGTTGTGCTCTTCATTGACTGCACTGAAACAAGCTCCTCTGTAATTTCAACGTCTAGGGTTATGCCTCGTAAGAATATCAACAACTGCGTCGTGTCACGTGCATCACTGCTGTCATCCAGGGCCAAGGAGAAATAGGTGAAATCCTTTACCTTGTCTTTCAACTGCTGTTCTATATTCTCTGCAATGTCCTCAATACGCTGTGTCACTGTTCCTCTTGACAGGGGAAACATTTTCAAACAGCTCCTTCTTGTCGGGGCAAAGTTATGCTCCAGAGTCAAATCTAATCAAACATTAAACATTCTTTAATGAATTCGCTCTCAGCGAGTGGCTTCCTATGTTTAGCAATTTTTGGGGACAGTACTTAGCTAGCTCTCGCAATTCCGTTGTTTGCTGAATGCAGTTTTGTGAAAAGTCTTTGCTGCAACTGAGAAAGCAACTCTTTCGATGCACTTGCCCTCTGCTCAGAAGACATTCCTATATTTCTCTGCATGCTTCGTCTGGAAGTGTCGGGACAAGTTGTAGTCTTTCAAGACAGTGATGCTCTCTTTGCACACTAAGCACACAGCTTTCCCTGACACTTCAATAATTAAACATGTCAATGTCCAGTCTTGCTGGAACACCCTACATTCATTGTCCACTTTTTTCTTTGAAAAACTGGTTTTTTCTACTATAGCTACTATTTGTAACTGTGACGTGTGAGTCAGCCTGTCAGTCACTGTCTGTCCTCGTGCAGTTATTTATACGTGCCTTCAAAATAAATGTCCCACAAGCGGTGGGAGTTAAATCATTACACAAAGGCGAGTATTCATTGGGCTTTTAATTTGTATAGCAAATAAGTTTTTTCAAAACTTTACTATCGCAAATTCTTTATGTGATCTGAGCATGATTCCACCGCCCGCATTGAATCAGGTCGCGGGTGCATACGGTCCCGGGCCAGCCTTTTCCCGGGCCTGCTCTAAATGGATAAACCTGACCAACCTGCATCCTCTAAATGGATAAACCTGACCAACCTGCATCCTCTAAATGGATAAACCTGACCAACCTGGATCCTCTAAATGGATAAACCTGACCAACCTGGATCCTCTAAATGGATAAACCTGACCAACCTGCATCCTCTAAATGGATAAACCTGACCAACCTGCATCCTCTAAATGGATAAACCTGACCAACCTGTATTCTCTAAATGGATGAACCTGACCAACCTGCATCCTCTAAATGGACAAACCTGCATGCCCATGCATGTCCAACAGTTCTGCTGAGTCAGAGCCCCAAACATAGCAATGCATGTCAAACAGTTCTGCTGAGTCAGGGAGCCCCAAACATAGCAATGCATGTCAAACAGTTCTGCTGAGTCAGGGAGCCCCAAACATAGCAATGCATGTCCAACAGTTCTGCTGAGTCAGAGAGCCCCAAACATAGCAATGCATGTCAAACAGTTCTGCTGAGTCAGGGAGCCCCAAACATAGCAATGCATGTCCAACAGTTCTGCTGAGTCAGGGAGCCCCAAACATAGCAATGCATGTCCAACAGTTCTGCTGAGTCAGGGAGCCCCAAACATAGCAATGCATGTCCAACAGTTCTGCTGAGTCAGGGAGCCCCAAACATAGCAATGCATGTCCAACAGTTCTGCTGAGTCAGGGAGCCCCAAACATAGCAATGCATGTCCAACAGTTCTGCTGAGTCCGAGAGCCTGCTGGCAGTTGCGGTTATAGGCTTCTCTATACTAGTGAGTAGTGCCCTCCTGTGAGCACTGGGCTATGCGTCCTAAATGGCACTCTATTCACTATATATTTTTTATTTAACCTTTATTTATCTAGGCAAGTCAGTTAAGAACAACATATTTACAATGACGGCCTAGGAACAGTGGGTTAATTGCCTTGTTCAGGGGCAGAACGACAGATTTTTATCTTGTCAGCACGGGTATTTGATCTACCAACCTTTCAGGTACTGGCCCAACACTCTAACCACTAGGCTACCTGCACTACTTTTGACCAGAGCCCTATGTGCCCTAGCCTGGGTACCATACTTTTTAGCTATACGTGCCCTGGTCAAAACTAATGCTCTATATAGAATAGGGTGCCATTTGGGATGCCGACAGATTCTCTGTGTGAGTGAGTAGTGCCCTTCTGTGAGCACTCACTAACCTGCCTACTGGAGCTGAGCTAGCCTGGTCCCAGATCTGTCTTTGCTGTATAGCCAACTCCTATGGTCAGCGTCATGCCAGACATGTACACACAGATCTGGGACCAGGCTAGAGCTGGGTTGGTGTGTATAAAAATTAGATTCTCCATATCACATGGATGGCCCCTTATCAAGGGTTGGAAATAATAATTTATATACACAGTACCAGTCAAAAGTTTGGCCACACCTACTCATTCAAGGGTTTTTCTTTATTTTTACTATTTTCTACATTGTAGAATAATAGTGAAGACATCAAAACTATGAAATGACACATATGGAATCATGTAGTAACCAAAAGTGTTTAACAAATCCAAATCTATTTTATATTTGAGGTTCTTCAAAGTAGCCATGACAGCTTTATTAAACATTGAAGGTCCAAGAACACAGTGGCCTCCATCATTCTTAAATGGAAAAAGTTTGGAACCACCAAGACTCTTCCTAGAGCTGGCCGCTCGGCCAAACTGGGAAATGTGTGTGTGTGGGGGGGGGGTGGGGGGGGGCTTGGTCAGGGAAGTGACCAAGAACCCGATGGTCACTCTGACAGAGCTCCAGAGTTCCTCTTTGAAGATGGGAGAACCTTCCAGAAGGACAACCATCTCTGCAGCACTCCACCAATCAGGCCTTCATGTTAGTGGCCAGATGGAAGTCACTCCTCAGTAAAAGGCACATGACAGCCCGCTTGGAGTACACCAAAAGGCACCTAAACGACTCTCAGACCATGAGAAACAAGATTTACTGGCCTGATGAAACCAAGATTGAACTCCCCAAATGCAGGTGTGCCAAGCTTTTTAAATTTTATTTCACCAGGTAGGCCAGTTGAGAACAAGTTCTCATTTACAACTGCGACCTGGCCAAGATAAAGCAGAGCGACAAAAAAAAAACACCACAGTTACACATGGAATAAACAAAAGTAGTCAATAACAATAGAAAAAAAAGTATATATATATATATATATATATATATATACAGTGTGTGCAAATTGAGTATAGAGGTAAGGCAATAAATAGGCCATAGTAGCGAAGTAATTACAATTTAGCAAATTAACACTGGCGTGAGATGTGCAGATGATGAGCAAGTAGAAATACTGGTGTGCAAAAGAGCAAAAAAAGTAAATAAAAACAATATGGGGATGAGGTAGGTAGTTGGATGGGCTGTTTACAGCTGCAGCAATCAGTGAGCTGCTCAGATAGCTGATGCTTAAAGTTAGTGAGGGAGATGTAAGTATTGTAGCGCATACCAAAGACGATGCTGTAATCGCTGCCAAAGGTGCTTCAACAATGTACTGAGTAAAGGGTCTAAATACTTATGTAAATGTGATATTTCACTTTTTAATATATACACATTTGCACAAAAAAAATGCTTTGTTATTATGGGTTATTGTGTGGATTGAGGGGGGGCAACTATTTAATCCAGTTTAGAATAAGGCTGTAACGTAACAAAATGTGGTAAAAGTCATAGGGTCTGAATACTTTCCCCATGCACTGTAATACATGTATCAAAAGGTGGTTATTTCCATTTTCATTGTTCGATCTACATGTGTATAATGAGACTAGAGGTCACTGAATATTTTGTATAACAATTTCTTTATTCAAATTTGAACAATGATAACCAGCAGAATACATAATATGGTGGAAACCCTTCCAGTCCTTACAGCTATCCTGCTGTTCTGATAAAACATACCACCTTAAAAACATTCATAAAACTACTGTATTTTCAAATACAGACAAAAATGTGTCTCATTCACTGGGTTCAGTTCATATTATCAGCATTTGTTTGGTTTGTACCATCTTCCGGACAAACCCAGAGCTAAGGTAAAATTTACATAGATAAATTACAATGAGTAGTAGTAGAAAAGAAAGAAACTGACATCACACTAAACACAGTCAGACACCATTCCTTAAGTTAAAGGGAAATGAAGAGAGAATCTACATTTCAAACAAAAAGGAGGGGCGGAAGTTTACAGTCAACAGCCTGTTGATTATGTCTAATAATGTTCCTGACTTAATAAACCAGAGTCTCTTTCAGTCCTCATCTTCCTCATAGTAGCGGTTCCTCTTAATCATCTCCTCTACAGACACAGCCTCCTCGCCATCCCAGAAGCCCACATCCTGAGACATGTGGTTGGTCTTGGGTCTAGGCTCCGCCTCCGGAGACGAGGGGGGCGTGACGATCTCTGACGAGGCAGTCTGGCAGTTTTGAGAAGGTAACCCTTCCCCATCTTCTTCTCCCTCCATCTTCTCCTCTTCTTGTTCTTCATCATCCCAGTCCTCCTTCGCTCCCGGTTCTTCTTTTGACTCTAGTGATTCGTGGTGGTTCTCTTTTAGAGGTGCTTCTCTCCCCTCCTCCTCAGAGCTGGTTTGGACATCCACATAGCTGTCGTCAGAAGGTGTGTGGTAGTCAGGTGACAGGCTGTCAGATTGTTCCTGGACCTCTATGCTCTGTTCCTCAGGACTGGAGGCCGGCTCAGGCTCCCTGTCCTCCAATGAGCTCATCCTCTCCAGCAGTTCTGGCTCAGGATTGGCTGTCTGACTGGCAGCAGGGGCAGGAGTATGGGAGGGGCTGGCCAATGAGAAGGGCTGGCTACGCTCTTTGAGGGAGGAGCTCCTGCAGAGGGTGGAGCGTTCGGTGGACTCTGGGCTCTGGTCGGGGAAGGCCGAGTCACCCTCTGGGGGCCACTTGGCACGGGATGGTCTGCCACCGGAGCTCCCGTCTGAGGTGGGGCTGGACCCCATGTTACCCCCCTCTCCATCTCCTTCGGTGCGGGGAGGCCAGGAAATCTTCAGCCGACGTGTCTCCACTGGCTTGTCCTTCTCTGCGGAGATCTGGGTACGGGTCTCTAGGGAGGCTGTTACCACATTGACCTTGGCCAGTGGAGACTCCTCTACTGCTGGGCTGATCAACAGTGTGCCGGTAGAGGCACACTTCTTCAGCTTGTCTTTGGAGAGGGAGGTGACCTCTGTGGTCTGTTCGGTCCGCTGTTCCTCCCCAGCCCCACTCTCTCCTTTGGTCTCCCACAGCTCCTTGTGAGGGCGCAGGCCAAAGCCCTCGTCATAGTTGCCCTTGGCCTTGAACAGCTGACAGAAGTGAGGCTTGCAATAGACATGGCTGTGCAGAGAGGCGTAGGTTCCCAGGCTGTCCAGCAGAGGGAGACAAAACACACATTGAGAAAGACAATCCTTTTTATAATCAAGCAGCATAAACCCTCATCCTTGAAAACTCAAGAGGAACAAGACTGTGGACCTAACAACAATATAAGGTCCACTAACAGTGAGGTTCACAGATGTTTAAACAATAAACAAACAATTCCTTGCTGCATGGCATCTGTCCAATCCACTTACCTGAGTTTGGTGTTGCAGTGGGAGCATCTGAAGCAGGTGTTGTGGTAGACCTGTTTGTTGGCCACCAGTCTCTCCAGAGGGTAGACGGTCTTCTGACACGACACACAGCTCTCCTGTGCAGGCAAGCAGAAGCTCTGTGCACACACAACATAGAGGCATTCAAGGCAGGTTAGTTAGGAGCGTGATTGGTTTTCTCTGAGAAAATTGCAGAAAAAAGGTACTGTTGAACTCACCCTGGGGTTCTTTGGCTGAGCTTGGTCGTTCTGGGTCGAGGATACAGAGGAGGTGCCGATACTGGAGCCTGCTGTAACATGAGACTAATATCAGCAACAACACCAGAGGGAGCTGTTGTGAATATACTGACCTAATACACAGAGTACCCCAAACATTAGAAACACCTTCCTATTATTGAGCTGCCCACCCCCTCAGAATAGCTTTAATTTGTCGGGACATGGACTCTACAAGGTGTCGAAAGCATTCCACTTAGAAGCTTGCCTACGTTGACGCCAATGCTTCCCACAGTTGTGTCAAGTTGGCTGGATGTCCTTTAGGTGATGGACCATTCTTGAAACACAGAAAACTGTTGAGCGTGAGAAACTCATCAGCGTTGCAGTTCTTGACACACTCAAACAGGTGCGCCTGGCACCTACCATAACCTGTTCAAAGGCACTTAAAACTTTTGTCTTTCCAATTCCCCCTCAATGTCACACATACACAATCCATGTCTCAATTGTCTCAAGGCTTAACACCCTTCTTTAACCTGTCTCCTCCCCTTTACCTACACTTAATTGCGCATCTGGCCCTTTAATTGGCATCTACTGTGCCGTCTAACATGCCGGTCTAGCAATGGTTCTGTACTACTGCTGCTCATTTCATGGCAAAGTTTGCAAATAGATACTAATGCTATACTTCTGCCAGGTAAGCTTACTTTGCAATTAACATAATTGACAAGGTTTTGGGGATAGTATTTCTGTTAACCCACAAGACGGTTATCACATCAACTGGCTACTAGTGATGGGCATTCCGTGTCTTTTCTGTGAGCCAGATCATTTGGCTCTGGATCCCAAACGGCTCTGTTCAGTAATGCTTAGAAATGGACCTAAAACCATGAAGAAGAAAAAAAAACCATAATTTAAAGCTTAAAACATATCATTATGTCAGATCGTGAAATGTGAGTTCAAATATATTTTTTCCTGAACAAATTATGGCCTGAACATAATTTTTTGGGGGGGGTCAAATTGAATGCATGTGGACCAGAATCAGGCTCACCTTATATTGTTCCTGTACTACGAATTACCATCTTCAGTAAAAGAAGAGCCATTCGTTTGCGATCGACCCATCGCTACTGGCTACACATGGAGTGATGAACATCAGCACCCCACAGACAGACGGGGCAATATTGCTGGAACTTAATTGGCAGATATTGTGTTAGGTTTGGCTTTTTAAGCCAATAGTGGCTAACCAGGGGTGGGATAATGTCAATGTTGCATTCGTTTGTAGCTGGGAGCTTGCGGTGTCTGATACTTGAGAGATTTATATGACAGTTTGTGGTGGAACAGGTGAATATTGCATGTACTTTCAGAATTGCTTGGCGAGCTACTGGTAGGTGGCCTGCGAGCTACTGGTAGGTGGCTTGCGAGCTACTGGTAGGTGGCCTGCGAGCTACTGGTAGGTGGCCTGCGAGCTACTGGTAGGTGGCCTGCGAGCTACTGGTAGGTGGCCTGCGAGCTACTGGTAGGTGGCCTGCGAGCTACTGGAAGGTGGCCTGCGAGCTACTGGAAGGTGGCCTGCGAGCTACTGGTAGGTGGCCTGCGAGCTACTGGTAGGTCACAACCAACCTGTTGGAGACCATGATACCGTTTGAAGTGGATTTAACAAGGGACATCAAAAGGGATCAAAGCTTTCACCTGGATTCACCTAGCCAGTGTATGTCATGGAAAGAGCAGGTGTCCTTAATGTTTCGTACACTCAATGGAGGAGACATAAATGACGGACAAGAATATAGATTTGGTGAAATGTAGTGGTGGACCAAAATAGTTACCATTGCTCTCTGTGGAAGAGGCTTTCCTACTGTTGGGCTCAGAGTCCGAACCCTGAGAGGAGAGGAGATGATGATTTAGGGATGTTTCAGATATAGACACACACACACACACACAAAGAGCACAGTTTCTCACCATGTCCCCACTGCCTGGAGGTACATTCTCCTTCTGTTTGCTGCTACAGAGGAGGTCTGAGTCCAACTGATCACTCTGTCAGAGAGAGAAAGACAGGGACCTGTTTTACAGTTGGGATAAGTAACCTGCACATGACAGGTTCTGGCCGGGATGGGCCTGAAGTTTGGTTTGGTTTATTCGGATCCCCATAATGCTTTGCCGAAGCCATTCTTCCTGTGGTCCAGAAGTTATTACTTTGAGCTGAAGTTCAGTCAGATTTGAGAAGTGCAACCATAGACATGGTAGTTAGTCTTCCATGGCAGTGTAAAAGACAGGTACTCACGCTGACTGAGGAAGATAACGCCTCGGTTTTAGACACAGCAGCCTGGTACATGGCCATCCTGTCCCTCAGGGGCATGGTCTCCATACTCCCTGCATCTAGGAGACAGACGGAGAGAAGCGCAGGTTACACACGCACAGATAAACACCTTGCGCTTAAGCTATAGAAAGGAAAGTACAGGCTATAGATTCAGCACAATGCAGACTGTGGGTCATGGTGAGCGTCCCAAATGTCACCCTATATAGTGCACTACTTTTGACTACAGCCCCATAGGCTTTGTTCAGAAGTAGTGCACTATTAAGGAATAACATACTATTTATTACGTAACCATGGTGTTTGTCAGGCTGTGATGGGAACAGGTTCACGGGGGAATGGAAAGAAAAAGCCGTCTTCCTGTAACTATCATTCTTCCTGTAATCACTGGGGCATTCTGCTGATCATAGCACAAGGAGTGAGCCCCAGCCCTCTCCATACAGTCTATACCACTGAAACAGCTACAGCAAGGAAACAACGTACATATGTTTTAGTCTGTCTGTAGTTCTGTGTGGCCTAGTGAAACAATATACTCATGGAGAAGAATGCATTTGATTTAACTCTGGTGCCCCATTCCGTGTGTGTCCCCCTCAGTGTAATAGTACCTCCAAGTAGCTGGTCCATGTTATCAGTGATGCCTCCGATCCTCACAGGTGCTCTGGACACCTGGAAACACAGAGCCAAGCCACGCTATCAGGACAGCATATTCCATTTAGGTAGCCTTTACATTGTAGACTCAGCAGGCTCTGAACATACGGACTAATGCCAGCAGCACCTGCATCGTGGTTTGCATACAGAACCATATGATGCTCACATACTTAGCTCTAGGCTAGCATAAACACACAGTAGGAGAGAACCAGGGCCATCCATCAGACAGTTCTGAGCCCTGTGCTCTGACAGAAGAGGAAAACAGGAGTGGAGAAGAGAAGAGGTATGGCAGCCTGTCAGTGAGTCAGTCAGTTCCAGTAGCAGCCTGGCTTGTTGTCCAGCTCTCCCTTCTTGGCTGTCTGCCTCTCCTTCCAAGCCCTCTATACTCTAATCCCCTTATGAGCTCAGTGAGATAGAGCCTGGGGCAGAGCCTGGGGCAGATAGGGGTGTCTGCCTTGCCTCCCTCAGACTGTACCGCATCACTGTGCACCTCCCAAATTTTGTAACAATGCAGAGGGCTCCGTATATCTCCGCATTGACATGATTGGTTGACATTAGGTGGGGGCGGGAGGTCCTGTATAAGCAAACTCACGCCCTTGACAACTTCCTTCACGACAGCTCTGCTCCATGAAGCACAAGTAGTATGAATGATCTGACTTCTGCAGAGGCTGCATGGCAGTAAATGCTGTACGGTCACTGCAGACGTTGGATTGACTACGCAGAGCCTTTTAGCCAGAGTGTGATCAGTGTCAGAGATTAGAGGAGCAACAGGGTGTCACAGAGCCCTGTGAGGCTGGGACTGCAATGGGCACAGCCTTAATAATACACAGACAGACAGTGGGGGATGGGATGAGGGGTCAAATGGTGGATAAAACCCTGAAATACAAAGAGGAGAGAGTAGTGCTGTTCCGAAGGAAAAGTCTTTATAGCGTTGTGCGTTTGTGGCAGTCTGGATTTTAGATCTGCATTGGCAGAAAGGGGTTGAACGTGCTGCTCCATCCTCCAGAGTGGATTAATCTAGGCTCTAGAGGGAGCCAGACCCCAGCTGGCCCAGACGGACCCCAAGCGGAGAGACCCCTCTCTAACCCAGCCAGAGGGCCCCCTCCCAAACCAAACCAAGACTCAGCCGATACCCTCTCCAGACCATGGTCACGGGTGGTGCCTCAACAATATGGGGGAGGCTGTAAACAAACAATAGGCCAGGAGGCAGCTGAGCTCAGAGGAACTGATCAGCAAGCCAGACAGACAAAGAGCTGACACTAATCCCACTGACAATTAAAACCCCCAGAGACAAATCGAGGCTCCTCCCTGAATCATACCGCCGGCTGGCTGGCTGGGCATCAGAGCAATAACAAAAAAGGTCCATTCAAAAATCAGTGAGTTTTAGGCTATATATAGCCCAAAACCACCATTGACAAAAACATGAAAAAGTCCTTGATTCACTGACAGTAACCATAATTCACCAACCATAGTGCAGTCGGTGTATAGGCTAGCCCTCCCATCAAAGGACTCAATTCACAGCGTAATGCGCTAGAACCTAGTAAAAACATTAAACTAGCAAAGAAAGCAAACCTCAAATACAAGGCGGAGACTGTTTCAGAGCCGCATCAATACAAGTGAGCTTATGGAGATCCAAGGTTGAGACCAAACAAAGAACAAAAAACATATTTACCTCTTGCAAAGCAACGCAAGGAGCTACAGGGAGAAGCAGAGTGGAACACAAGGAAGAGGAAAGGAGTTAAGCGCTCATGTCTGTCCTGGAGGAGCTTGGAACATCAACAGCAGCTAACTCGATTCTGTTCATTACACTGTGGCTCCACTGGACTGGTGCCTCTCCTTCGTCCTTCCTTTCTGCCTCGTCACAGTCACACAGAGAGAGAAAGAGAGAGAGAGAAGCAGAGAGGGGGGCATATGGGGGGGGGGGGAGTGGGGCTGGAAAGGAGGGAGGGGGGTGAAGGTTTGTCAATTAATTTCCCAGTGCCTCTCCCTCGTGGCCGTCTCCTCCAGCGAGAGGAGCAGGAGAAGAGAGAAGGAGGGGCAGAAGGAGAAGGCCTTGCTTTGATAAGCCAGGGAGGGATTGTTATCAGAGGAAGCTCAGTTTCTTCTCTACTGCAGTAATGTGCATGCCTGCCCCATGACATCACCACCTCTCGTGGAGAGGGGCAGGGGCTGAGCTACAGGTCAGGGAGCAGGCCAGGCACAGGGCTGGTCGTGGGTCGAGGGAAGGGCAGCCCAGGTCACTTCCTGGCTGTCAGCTGAGAGAACAAGAAAGAGCTGCTCATGTGCTTAATAAATGGAGGAAGGTTCAGCCAGCTGGGGCGTGGCAGGTGAGGCAACTTGTTAAGCCGCTACAAAAACACTCCTCTGATCTGATGTCCAGGCGGGCGTCCATCTTCAAAGACCGAGTAGTAAGCTAGTTAACCCACAGCACTGGCTCTGATTTTTTTTTTAAGTCTGAATCTTGATCAATGGTCAACTAAAACTCTACCTCATAGGAAAGTTACATTGAAAGTCTGGCCTTTCACATTCAATACCTAACATTTGTACAAGCCAGGGAAAACAAACAAAATAAAAACTGTTAGTCTAGACTCTAGAGTAGAAAGGGTGAAAAATGTCCTTTGCTTTTAAATGAGCTCATCGAAACTGAACAAAAACGCAACATGTAAAAAATGTTGATCCCACATTTCATGAGCTGAAATAAAAGATCCCAGAAATGTTCCATTCGCACAAAGCTTATTTCTCTCAAATTTCTGCACGTCCCTGTTAGTGAGCATTTCTCCTTTGCCAAGATAATCCATCCACCTGACAGGTGTGGCATATCACGAAGCTGATTAAACAGCATGATCATTCCACAGGTGCACCTTGTGCTGGGGACAATAAAGGGCCACTAAAATGTGAAGTTTTGTCCCACAACACAATGCAACAGATGTCTCAAGTTGAGGGAGCGTGCAATTAGCATGCTGGCTGCAGGAATGTCCACCAGAGCTTTTGCCAGAGGATTGAACGTTAATTTCTCCACAATAAGCCACCTCCAACATTGTTTTGAAGAATTTGGCAGTACGTCCAACTGGCCTCACAACCGCAGACCCACGTGTATGGCGTTGTGCGGGCCAGCGGTTGCTGATGTCAACATTGTGAACAGAGTGCCCCGTGGTGGCGGTGTGGTTATGGTAGGGGCAGGTATAAGCTATGGACAACGAACGCAATTACATTTTAATCCATGGCAGTTTGAATACACAGAGACACCGTAGCGAGATCCTGAGACCAATTGTCGTGCCATTCATCCGCCGCCATCACCTCACATTTCAGCATGATAATGCACTCCCCCATGTCGCAAGGATCTGTACATAATTCCTGGAAGATGAAAATGTCATGGTTCTTCCATGGCCTGAATACTCACCGGACAATATTTGGGATGCTATGGATCAACGTGTATCAAGCAACTTCCCACAGCCTCTGAAGAGGAGTGGGACAACATTCCACAATCAACAGCCTGATGAACTTTTTTTTAAGGCATCTGTATTCCCAGTCATGTGAAATCCATAGATCAGGGCCTAATGAATTTATTTAAATTGACCGATTTCCTTAAATGAACTGTAACTCAGTCAAATATAAAAAGCATTTATATTTTTGTTCAGTATAATTGCTAAAATATACTAAAGTACCAAAGGTTTAGAGTGCATTTAGAAAATGGTTCCATGTTGCCTTTATATCGACACGGCTGTTAACCCCAGAGGGAGCATGAGGAGGATAGGACAGTGGTTGTTTTAAAGAACCCCTTTGATCTGCCTGAGGACATGTTCATAGCTAGCCTATCTCCAGGAGTGTTCTGTAGTGAGATGAGAACAGTCATAGCAGTGCATGTGACAGGCAGCATGACTAACCCCAGGAGGACTCTGACCCCTGGAGAACACGACACCTTCCATTCTAGAACAGGAACAATGAGGACACACAGACTAGTTGCCTTATGAACCACAATACTTCAGCTTCAGGCAGTCCTCTGACCTCAGATTAAAACACATGGGGCTTTTCTTTAGCAAACCCATCGACTAAGTCACCATCAGAGCAGCATGTGTAATCACACCACCTGATCCACACAACAACACTCTCCTAATACCTAAACAATAGAAGTGTTTCCATTCAGCCAATAGCCATTCTCACTATTTATGTGACGGAAGATTTGAAATATAATGTAATGTAAAGTCAAGTCAAGTAATGTAAAGAGTAAAAAAGGTGTCTCTGAATATGTTATACGAAGAAAAAAAATATCCTGTAAAAATGTTTTTGTAAAAACATGCTAGTTTGTAATCAGTGACTTTGGACTTACTTTGATCTGCTGGTTCTCTCCTTTCTCAAAAATCATCTTGAGGTTGTTGAGGGGCATGTTGGGCTTCTCACTGGGGACACAAGGTACTTCTGCTACTGCCTCCTGCCTCTCTGGGTCTCTCTGCTGCAGTTCTCTCTCCATGCCTGGTCCTGCCTGGTCCTCAGCGGCTGTGGGGCTGGTGTTGGGGTCTGGTGAGAGAGGTGGCTGGGCCTGAGTGGCCTGAGGCTGGATCTGATGCTTGGCTTTAGGGTTTAAGGGGAGTAAGCAGCGAGTGTGGGGTAGCGGGGCGCAGGACGTGGCTGAGGACTGGACAGGCTGCTCCCACCACTTCTTCAACACACTCAGGTTGCCACTGCTGAGAGTTGGGGGCAACGGATCTGCAGCCTCGAGGAGGACGTAAAGAGAAAGTTTAGTTTATTAAGATATCCATTATATTCACCAGGGCTACTCCTCAACTTGTTCATACAGTCTGACTAGCAGAAACATAGCAATGGCATAAATCAAAAGGGTGTACAGTTTGTACAGTGTGTGCCTAATAGAATCCAAGAATAGAATCATAGAATAGAAACACTGTGGAATTCAACCCAGAAGGGCAATGAGGGTAACAATATAAGCAGCATGTGAAGGAGATAAGATACAGAGACCAATGTGTAATTGGACAAAAAAAACGATACCAGTCACATCAATAGTTTCAGGATACAAGAGTAAGAGTCTCCAACCGTGTTCTAATAAAGCTACAGTTAGCATTCAACTGGACTAGCATTCAACTGGACTAGCATTCAACTGGACTAGCATTCAACTGGACTAGCATTCAACTGGACTAGCATTCAACTGGACTAGCATTCAACTGGACTAGCATCTTTCCAACAACAAGACCTCTCCCTAGCTAACCCAAACAGCTGACTACAGTTTCTCATGCTCATCAAATGACTAGGATTATGACTAGAACAATTTAAGGGATGTTTAACACAAGATAGGCCTACTCATGAAAAATATCTCAATGCTGTCTTTCAAGTAAACAACTGAAGCATTGTCCTGTGTTGACATAACCATGAAAATAAGATAAGTGAAGCTGAACTAACGATGTACAGCCATTTAAATATGCAGTACGGAATTAAGCTCTTACAAATTTGTATGAATTGATGACATATTATAAGAACTGCAATATATATACTGAGTATACCAAACATTATGAACACCTTAATATTGAGTTGCGCACCCGGCCCATGTTGACTCCAATGCTTCCCACAGTTGTGTCAAGTAGCCTGGATATCCTTTGGGTGGTGGACATTCTTGATACACATGGGAAACTGCTGAGTGTGAAAAACCCAGCAGCTGTGCAGTTCTTGACACACTCAAACTGATGCGCCTGGCACCTACTACCATACCCTGTTTAAAGGGACTTAAATATTTTGTCTTGACCATTAACCCTCTGAATGGCACGCACAATCCATGTCTCAATTGTCTCAAGGCTTAAAAATCCTTTTTTAACCTGTCTCCTTCCCTTTACCTACACTGATTGAAGTGGATTTAACAAGAGACATCAATAAGGGATCATATCTTTCACCTGGATTCACCTGCTCTTTCCATGACAGACTGACCAGGTGAAAGCTATGATCCCTTATTGATGATATCCAGTTGGCTGTGTGAAAGCCTGGTAACCTGGAGACCAGTTGGCTGTGTGTCTGCCAGGTGGAAATGATAAAAGCCTTTAGTAAAGATGGAGCTAGCCCACCCCCCTACACCAGGAGAGAGAGAGAGAGAGAGAGACAAACAGAGTGGAAGGGGAGCGAGAGAAAAAGAAGCCTTGACAGTGAGGAATGCTGATAAATGTGACTTATGTTGATTGATAATCCAACTGTATTATGCTAACATGTTATTTACGTTTCACCAAGAGGGCACCATTGTCAAACAGAAAAGGGTCAGTTGAAGGAAAGGGAACAATCCAGGAAAAGAGAAAGCAGGAGACCTGCGGCATGCCTCTCCCCAAACTGTGAAGAATTTACCTAATTTTACATTCTTTGAAAATACCGTGAGCCTCTGCTAACAGTGACAACAGCTAGTTCTACACCACAACCCAGGTGTAAACCCCAACATCATACTGAGGAGTCCCAGACGCAAACTGAGTCTTTGCATTTGCCATGTACACAGTTCAGTTGTCCCCTCCCCCCACTGGTTATAAATACTGGCACTTAAAATGTTATACTGCTTGAGCACCCGCACCTCTTATAGAATATAGGCTTCAAATTATTGCAGCACTTCCCCACCTAAATATATATGTAAACAGTATTGTCACCCAAAATGAGTGCCAGCACCTATTTCAATCCACTTCTAGCACTGCTTTCAATGCAGTACACCAACTGATGGTCTACCTATGCCAGACACCTACCTGGGATTGAAAAAGTCGCTTAATGAAGAAGAAAAAAAGTCCCTGCCGTCTGTTTATATCCCCTCAAGTGCAATTCCCGGGCCGAGCCAACTGACCACCCGGAAGAGTGGATGTATCGGCAAGGTGGGATCAGGCATTACATTGTCTTCCTTCATGCCCGTGAAGTGAGTGACCACCCAGGAACAAGAGCAGCGATGTGAAACGACAGTGGAGGTATTATCTACCTTAAGATTAAAGTCTCAATATAAGGATTAAGGCTTTTCTAGTCTAGCCTCTAACTGCAGCATGTTGACATCCGTGTGTGTGTGTCTCAGAGAGAGAGAGAGTGAGGATGAGTAAGTACATGTGAGAGAGCGAGAAATAGCTTTGTTAGATATTTGCACTTTCCAACCCTGACTGGATACTTACTGCTTTCTTCCTCTCCGAGTTGCCCTCCTCTGCAGCCAGTTGGTATCTAGGAAGAGGATAGATGGGGTTGTGAGCACAGGCCTGCATCATGAGGTAGTGCCGTTTACAGCCCTGTTTTAGCCTCTACAACTAAAACTAGTTGGGCGTTTGTGGGGATCTCTTCTAATTCCAATTATACACAAACATGGATCAACGCTGTCTCCTAGTGGTCAGACACTAAAACCTTCTCAGAATATCAAAAATATGAAACTACGCATGTCAATGACCCTGACCATGTACCAATTATAAAATCACAAAAGGGACGTTTCAGTCAATAAAATGGCCTACTAAGACGCTGGATGGTAATTTGGCGGAATAAAAGACATTTCACAGGAAGTTCATCTCAGTTGACTTATTTTGACTATTTAAAATAAGAACTGTCGACATCAGTGAAACTGGAATAACAGGTTTGTGGCGATGTTATGGATAAACATTCTACACAGAAAGGGAAGACAAATGTCAAACTGTAGAGAGGTATGAAGGGGGGACAAATCCAATCTCAGACATGTAATAGTCAGTGCTGTTTCTACAATTGGCTAGACAAACTGGTAAAAATCTAGCCTGGTCCATGATCAATTTGTCCTCTTGCCTCTCAATGACAATGAGAGACAATGAGTTGGCATGATAGCACAAGCAGACTGGCACTAAGGCTAGTAGAAATCAGCAATGTTATCAAATACAGTTTCAAGCCATTTAATGTTCTTATTTTGTACTGATCCAGCAAGCACAGACAGGACAGGAGGGGCCAGGACAGGTGAGGAGAGGACAGGACAGGACGGGACAGGACAGGTGAGGACAGGACAGGACAGGTGAGGAGAGGAGAGGACAGGACAAAGAGTGGCAGTGAATGGTGATCTATTACTAAGGTTTCAGGCAGCAGTGCATACTAGGATGGAAAAGCCATCAGTGGTCAGAAGTATGTTTGTTTCTACCTTGATACAGGGGTATGTATAATAGAGAGAGAATAGATACATCTGGGTGAGTTTAAATGTGAAGAGTCATTGATTGAGAAGAGAAGATAATAAGATGTTAGGAAGTGAGTAACAGTCACAGTATGGGTAAATGGGAGAGAGTGAGAAACTTACTTGGAGAAGCGCTCAGCAATGGCGTTGTTCTTGCCTCTGGTGCCAACTATGGACAACTCCTTAGCTGTGACTCTGACGGAGTGGGAGGCCCACTGTCTGCGACTGAACGGAGCGATGGCCATCTCTGTTGTTCTCAGGGAAAAACTGCTCTAGCTGGCTGGAGGGTGAAAAAAAAAATAGGAGGTCAAATTAACCTCACAATTCTACCCTAGACAATCATACTGCCCGTGCACTCTTCTGGAATTAGAAATCCTTCTAAATAAAAAAACTCAGATGCATTTGCTTCATGAAAGCAGGATCTCAGCATGTGGGAGGAGACTCTATGACCGGTACGTCTATGTCTGCAGTGAATGACAGTAGGCTACAATTGTGTTAATTACTTGCGGTTCCTATGGATTGAATGAATGAATCAGCAGTGAGTAAGGCAATAGCCAGCACACAGCAGCTACTAATCCACTTCTCATCATTGAGACATCATGAAGTTGAAGCCCCCAAGCTACTACCAGCAGGCACAGGCCTTCCCCAGTCATCTCTCTGTCAGAGTTCCGTGAACTACCCACCTGTTTCCTGGGATGTCACACAGACTGACTGGAATTCAGTGCAAGCAGATGCATGCACTCACTCTCAGCCTAACTGTCATTACATGCACTCTCATTTCAGGATTACACCAGACAAAAACAATATTGATGATGAGGATTCGAGTTAGGGAACATAGTACGGTCTGAAACTATTGGTTTAAACTGTCCTTTTTGAACAGAGGTATGGCGAGACAGGTAGACCTAGACTATATATTCCTTTACAAGAAGAAATGAGACACCTTCCTTCCACACATCCAGCACAAACCACCGTGATGATCTCACAGTTATTATGAATATATTGAAGTCAGCAAAAAAGCCGCCATTTAGCAGGTTGGCATGTGTCTAGCTCATAAAACATGGGCCTAAACACTTTTGTTGCGTTTATTTTTTTGTTCAGTATAGAAATAGATATGCTCTTTAGTTTAGTGCATGCATTCAGGAAACTCCAATTTAACAAGAGTCAACTGGTAGCCAAGAGCTAGCCTTGACAATTTCTCTTCTGCTTTATCCACTGATCGAACACTGCGCATAGATCAAGTCAAAATATCACCTTAGACAATGAATTTTGGAAATTGCCAGCAGCATATGATTAGCTATACAATAAAAATATAACTAATAGTAAATGACTTGAGTACAGAGAGCAAACAGCTAAAATGATTAGTCCCAACTTAACTCCCAGCTTTCAAAGCATTATTTCCAGACTGATAAATACAATAAGCCTTTTTTTTTTTTTAGATCAGCTTAAAATAAATTACTGTTTCTTTTCTCGTTCGTGATTTACAGACAAGCTGTTTTGCATCACATCTCTTGAAAACAAACAAACAGGCTTTTAAAAATAATCTCTCACCCCATAAAAATTCTGAAGAGCTTAGGCACATTACTTACCTTTGAGGTTGTCTTATGAGTCCTCTCTTACTACTTCAACTTCACTCAGTCTCTTTGCCTTCTCTCTCAGTCTTCAAGCCTTCTCCTCAGTCTCTTTGCCTTCTCTCTCAGTCTTCAAGCCTTCTCCTCGGTCTCTTTGCCTTCTCTCTCAGTCTTCAAGCCTTCTCCTCAGTCTCTTTGCCTTATCTCTCAGTCTTCAAGCCTTCTCCTCAGTGCCTCAGTAACAGTTTGCTGTCTTGCACTGCTGTGTGCTCATAGAAGTCTGTAATATGCTTGGAGATGGGAGGGGGCAAATGAAGACCATGAGACTCCAACCAATAACGATGCAGAATTTACTTCCACCTGGCAGGTACAGTCAGAGTCCCTCCCATCCAAAACACTGTGTTCCGGTTTACACTAGATATCACACCCACAAAGTCAGATTCCACAGCCACAAAGTCTATATTGGCACACCAAAAAAATTGCTTTTTGGTATTAATTCAAGGTTAGGGTTAGGCATAGTTTTAGTAGTGTGGTTAAGGTTAGAGTTAGGTTTAAAATCACAATTTAAGAAGAGAAATTGTAGAAATGGGCATGGTCTAGCCATAATTATGACTTTGTGGCTGTGTTAACTAGTGACAACCCTGTGTTCATGAGGGTGAATCTAAAAGCAAACAAGGTGAGTACATACAGTACAGCCTACACCTCCAACACATTATGACATAAAGGGAAGAATCCCACTCAATTCCTGGAAGTGGCACAAGCTCCGCCCACCTTCTCATGAGGTCAAAGGCTGAGGATGTGAGTCGTTCACAATCAAGACAAACGCCACTGAGTGTCTGGGATCAAAAGTCTTGAGACGTCTTATCGCAATCAAACCCATGTTCTCATCCCTCTTCAACTTAAAAGGTCTGTCTGTCAATAAACCCATACCAAAATAAATCCTCTGTACCTTGTTGTTCCTCTAAGATGTTTAAGACATAATACCATGTGGTTAAACAGGACTGCTAAGCTTCAGATAACGTGGCACCAGGGTCTAGGCTACATCAGTGTCACATCACTACAGTCTAATCCAAACCACATGATTCTACTGTGTGTGTAGGGCAGGGTTCTGTGTTGCTAAAGCTAAACGTAACCTGACAACTACGGCAGACAGGATTTCAGAGAATACAAACTTGGTTTCATTTAAAGTTGTGTAACAGTCAAAACCCTCTGTGACTCAGGATAAAACTCTCTCTCTGGCTTTACTTTGGACGGTCTGTGTGTCTTTGGAGGAACCACAGTTGAAACATTCTTTTGGCTTATCCTCATTACATGGCATCCATGCTAAGAATGGCTGACTATTCAATCACTCATTTATTACAATGAGTATACTCCATATCTGCCAGACTGTCAGGTATTTCATGCTGGCTCTACGCTCAACAACAGGCTGTATACGTACAGGTAACTGCCAAAATAAAGGAAACGCTTGATTTGAGGGATACAACGTATATTGAAAGCAGGTGCTTCCAAACAGGTGTGGTTCCTGAGTTAATTAAGCAAGTATAAAAATTCCCAGTAGTTTGGCTACCTTAGCTAGAAGAAGATATCTCAGTGACCTTGAAAGCAGGGCTGCAATCCAGCGAGTAGATTTGGTTCCTTGGAAGTTGTGGAAATGGTTGTTCCTTAACCAGTAAAACTTAACGGTTTTTAAAAGTTCTGAGAATGGAAATGAACATTGTTCCTGTTCTGGGAACGTACATTTTTAGGTTGCAGGGAGGTTCTGGGAATGTTTTACTCTGGTTCCCTAAGTTTTCCTGGGAGGTTTTATTAACATTCTGAGAATGGAAATTATAGGTTATTTGAAGGTAAATAACTGAGAATTTTTCAAAAAGACATTGACACTGCTAACTTAACTGTTTTGAACTCCAAGCACAGACACATGGAAATTAATTTGCTTAGCCATTAATCATGTAAACACTTATTTTTTTGTTGCAGTGTCAGTGAGATTAGAACCTACAATATAACCTTCTGTTCTCTATCCATGGAATTGGTCCATTGCATCACCAGGATGTAGCTAGCATTCAATGTTCTTTTAACTCGTACAAAGATGTTTGATTTAATCTTTTAAATCTATAACAGACCCCATTTCGAAGAAGAAAAAAAAAAAGCACTTAAGATCAGGTGTGGCCAATTAGTGAGCATGGCCAATTAACAAGATAGAGGATAGAGAGATTTTTGTTGAAGCTGAGAACGGAATGTTTTTAAATAACTTTCTTAGAACATTCTCTGAACGTTACTAAAGTAGTCTTGTGGTTTTTATGGAACGTTTTCTTAACATTCTCAGAACAATTTGAGAACATTACTTTACATAGAACCATGAGAAAACCTGTAAGAAACATTATGCTGAAGTACTGAAATTCCCACAGAAGAATGTTTCTTAACGTTCTCTGAAATTTGAGGATGTTCCCAATGTCTAACCATTTGCAGGACATTCCTAGAACATTACCGAAATGAAATGTAATCATGTTTGAACTTATGGTAAACGTTCTGTAATGAAATACCAAGAAAATAACTTTTTTTGTCAAGTTCCTTAAATGTGCTGAGAGCCAAGAAAATATCGCTCTCACCAAGCTCTAAGAAACATGTGTTTCTCAGAATGTTATGTGCAAGCTAGGAAAGGAGCATAGTGGGATTAATGTGTGTCTCAGTCACCAGAACAACCCAATTGAACACTTATGGGAGATTGTGGAGCAGCGCCTGAGACAGCGTTTTCCTTCACAGTCAACAAAACACCAAATTATGCAATTTCTCGTGGAAGAATGGTGTCGCATCCCTCCAATAGAGTTCCAGCCACTTGAGGAATCTATAACATGGCACATTGAAGCCATTCTGGCAGCTCGTGGTGGCCCAACGCCCTATTGTTTCCTTTATTTGGCAGTAACCTGTACCTAAATGCAAGCAGGGGCCTGTAGACATGTCCCTTAAGCAGTCATCTAAATCTCAAACAACATGACATCAGCAGCAGGGATCAGAATGTGAGAACTGTTTCCCACAATGAGTCAGTGTTTTGTGTAACATTGATTAAATCATGAGATCCAATCAACACAGAAGGGCCTATTTGGAAACCCATAGATAAAGATACTATGATCAAATAGACACAAACAAACATTGTGGAGCGGAAATGTTGTTTTGGGCTCGGTTTTGGCTATCCCAGCCTTATATATTTGGAAATTAAACTCTGTTCCTGTTTGTATTAGCTGGGACTGTCATGGGAGGAGAGAGGTGTAGGCCTATATATAGAGATGCTTTTCTCATTAATAAAAAGTAAACATTTGCCCCTTAGTTGTTCTTATCCACATGTTGAGTAATAAAAGCCATTTCAAAGCCAGCCCGGCCTGCACCTCCTTTTGACTGTACAGGGGCTGTTTCTACCACTTCACTGGTTTGCCTTGCAGTAATGAGTCTCATGGGGTAGGTCTGCTCTGTTCCCACTAGTCCTACATACACCAAACAACAACGGTACCTCATCACTGAATTTGCTTACTCACACATTAAAGTTGGGCTTTGAAATATGACTTCTCTCTACGCTTTTGCAATTGGATACAATTTCAGAACTCACAAGAACTAGTATACAGGAGAAATCAACTTTTTTAGAACGAGTTAGGTAGCTGAATCGTGAATCATGCCAACCATGTAGGACTCAGTCACTTCACGCCTACTGGCTGCCTGTCAATGTATATGCGGTCTATACCCAGCTAGCACATCACGTTACTTTAATGAAATCAAAATATTCCTAAAATTAGAATTTGAGACCGTTTGACAGCTTGCTTTACAGCTGCATGTTGTCAGCTTTCATTTGGAAATTTAATGATAGCTACTTTAATGAAAAATTTTCTCAGGTCCAGAAGAGGTACAGTATGAGGGATAGCTAGCCTATCATGTCTGAAGAGGAACACTAAGGTGGTACCCAGCAGTTACTGTGTTGTCTAAAGCTCTAGCTGATCGATGCTCTGAGTGCAGACCCTGACTTTGTGCAGCAGCATTCAGACTCTCTCAGACTAGTGTCCCGGCGTGAGTACCAGCAGGTCAAAGCCCTCACTGACGTATTAGAAAAGGCCCGGGACCTTCTGGACCATGTGATCCACAAAGGAGCCGCTGCTGCAGAGGAGTTACTGCAGTTCCTGATAGTCAATGAACTGCAAGAGACGTTTCCCCAACTTCCGTTCCTCAAGAATGTCAATGAATCATCAAAGAGCTGCAGGTCTACTCCTCTTAAGTCTAACCTGGGGGATGTAGCCGCCCTTCTATTGGACCATATTAACTCCATAAACCATTCTTGGGGAGGCTGAAAAATGATGCACAGTTTTACATTTATATTTTGTTGTTTATCTAGGGGGAAATTAATTTACCAGAAAAAGAAGACAAACCATTGAGTCAGAAGAAACCCTTCCTGCTAAACAGACATGCAAGAATAGTTAGTTTCCCAGTGCTTAATTTGAGCCAGATCCTGCCGGAACAGGATCCGGCACCTCAGATTTGACTTTGTTCGTTTCGGCACCTATTTACCCGGATCCAGTACCTCTCGTGGCATGATTTATTACATGTTTCACTGTTCGCACTGTAAACATTCTAATAAAAGCGATGAGTGTTAAATCAAGTTGCCTCCTCCTTATTTCTCCCACCCCCCAGGAAGACAATCATGTAAAAGTGCGGTCATCCTTCTGCGTAATCATCCTATCCTGCCACACTGATTCCAGACCTGCTCTCTTATTTGCACATGGAGGTTATGGGGAGGGCCGGTGGGGTAAGTAACTGATCTTGACACAGGTCTTGGTAGTGGTGGTCAGCTAGTGAAGAGGTCCCTACGTAATCACGTCAACAGCCAAGGTTAGTCGTCTCCCTACTGAATTTGAAATGTGGGAAAGCCAAATAAAAAATGGATAAGAAAAGGTCATCGTGTTTGATGACATGTTGATGACAAAAATCCAGAGAAAGCTGGTGTATTGAACCCAGAACGAGCCAGAGAACAGTCAGTGCCAGAGGAGAGGAGTGAGGGCAAACTGCTCCTGACGGCAATGCCTTAGCTAGCAGCGCTGTTTTTCCCGCTAGTTCAGTATCACCACTGGCACCTTCACTAGTCCTTGTGGGAGGTTTTGAAAACACTTCTTCTGTACTGTGAAGTTAATCGGAATATGTGCTTCATATTGTCACATAGGCAGGAGGCCTATATATTCTCATATGTGTGTTCTGATGTAGACTACATTGATTTATTTACTCTGGCTGCTGCGTTGCTATGTTGTGTTTGTAACTTTTTCTCACAATGAGTTCCGGTACTTCAGAGCCACACAAGCTCACAGAACGAGACCGACGAGTGCTGAACTCATGTAGCTCGTAAAAATCGTCTGTCCTCGGTTGCAACACTCTCAACCAAGTTCCTCTGGAAGCATTGTCAGCACAATAACTGTTCATCAGGAGCTTCATGAAATGGGTTTCCATGGCTGAGCAGCTTCACACAGGCCTAAGATCACCATGCGCAATGCCTAGCGTTGGCTGGAGTGGTGTAATTGGACTCTGGAGCATTGGAAACGCATGCTTTGGAGTGATGAATCACGCTTCACCATCTGGCAGTCCGACGGACTCTATCTGGGTTTGGTGGGTGCCAGGAGAACGATACCTGCCAGAATGCATAGTGCCAACTGTAAAGTTAGGTGGAGGAAGAATAATGGTCTGAGGCTGTTTTTCATGGTTCGGGCTAGGCCCCTTAATTCCAGAGAAGGAAAATCTTAACACCATACAATGAAATTCTAGACGTTTCTGTGCTCCCAACTTTGTGGCAACAGTTTGGGGAAGGCCCTTTCCTGTTTCAGCATGACAATGCGCCCGTGCACAAAGCGAGGTTCTTACAGAAATTGTTTGTTGAGATTGGTGTGGCAGAACTTGACTGGCCTGCACAGAGCCCTGACTTCAACCCCATAAAACACCTTTGGGATGAATTGGAAAGCCGACTACAAGCCAGGCAGCAAAGGGGGGACCAACTCCATAATAATGCCCATGACTTTGGAATGAGATGTTCGGCAAGCAGGTGTTCACATACTTTTGGTCATGTAGTGTATATACAGTATATATACTGTACAGTGCCAGTCAAAAGTTTGGACACACCTACTCATTCAAGGGTTTTTCTTTATTTATACTATTTTCTACATTGAAGAATAATAGTGAAGATATCAAAACTATGAAATAACACATGCAAACATGTAGTAAGCAAAAAAGTGTTAAACAAATCAAAATATATTGTATATTTTAGATGCTTCAAAGTAGCCACCCTTTGCCTTGATGACAGCTTTGCGCACTCTTGGCATTCTCTCAACCAGCTTCACCTGTAATGCTTTTCAACCGCCTTGAAGGAGTTTCCACATATGCTGAGCATTTGTTGGCTGCTTTTCCTTCACTCTGCGGTCCAACTCATCCCAAACCAATTGGGTTGAGGTCAGGTAATTGTGGAAGCCAGGTCATCTAATGCAGCACTCCATTACTCTCTTTCTTGGTCAAATAGCCCTTACACAGCCTGGAGGTGTGTTGGGTCATTGTCCTGTTGAAAAACAAATGATATTCCCACAACGCTCAAACCAGATGGGATGGCGTATCGCTGCAGAATGCTGCGGTAGCCATGCTGGTTGAGTGTGCCTTGAATTCTAAATAAATCACTGACAGTGTCACCAGCAAAGCACCTCCACACCATCACACCTCCTCCTCCATGCTTCACGGTGGGAACCACACATGCGGAGATCATCTGTTCACCTACTCATCTGTTCACCTACTCACCTACTCTGCATCTCACAAAGACAAAGGGTAATTTGAAGAATCTCAAATATAAAATATATTTTGATTTGATTTATTTGTACAATTTTCTACATTATAGAATAATAGTGAAGACATCAAAACTAGGAAATAACACATATGGAATCATGTAGTAATCAAAAAAGTGCTAAACAAATCAAAATATATTTTGACAGCTTTGCACACTCTTGACATTCTCTCAACCAGCTCCATGAGGTAGTCACCTGGGATGCATTTCAATTCACATAGTGCATTGTAGTTATTTGAGAGCCATCACTGTGACAGCTTGGGAGGTTAATAGACACGGCATGTGACGATGACAGAAGAAAATTCTCTCCAGAGGTAAAAGCGGTTTGCATGTGATGGTGAGGTATTCCAGATCGGGAGAACAAAAGGATTTGAGTTCATGTACGTTACCACAATCACACCATGAGTTGTTATCATGAAACAAACCCCTCAACCTTTCTTTTTCCTGGCGAGTTCTTTCTTCCTGTGAATGGACGGGGACAATATATCCGGAGAGAGCCATGACTCTGTAAAACCGAGTATGTTACAGTCCCTGATGTCTCTCTGGAAGGAGATCCTCGCCTTAAGCATGTCTACTTTATTTTCCAAGGACTAAACGTTATTGTGTGATATACTCGGAAGCGGTGGATGGCATGCACGCCGCCTGAGTCTGACTAAGGCCCTGCTTCTTCTTCCTTTTCTCTGGCTTCTGCGTTTTGGTGCAGCTCCCGGGATGGATAGAGCTGCCTCGGGAAGTTCAAACAAAGGATCCAAGTCAAGGAAGTAACATTTCTGCTCAAATTTCTAGTGAGTGACCACCAATTGAATATCCATGTTATTTGAAATAGAAATTCGGCTTGTCACCTAAAACACTCACAAACTTCTACAGATGCACAACCGAGAGCATCCTGTCAGGCTGTATCACCGCCTGGTACGGCAACTGCTCCGCCCATAACCGTAAGGCTCTCCAGAGGGTAGTGAGGTCTGCACAACGCATCACCGGGTCCAAACTACCTGCCCTCCAGGACACCTACACCACCCGATGTCACAGGAAGGCCAAAAAGATCATCAAGGACAACAACCACCCGAGCCACTGCCTGTTCACCCTGCTATCATCCAGAAGGCGAGGTCAGTACAGGTGCATCAAAGCGGGGACCGAGAGACTGAAAAACAGCTTCTATCTCAAGGCCATCAGACTGTTAAACAGCCATCACTAACATTGAGTGGCAGCTGCCAACATACTGACTCTAGCCACTTTAATAATGGAAAAAGTTATGTAATAAATGTATCACTAGCCACTTTAAACAATGCCACTTTATATAATGTTTACATATCCTACATTACTCATCTCATATGTATATACTGTACTCTATACCATCTACTGCATCTTGATGTAATAAATGTATCACTAGCCACTTTAAACTATGCCACTTTATATAATGTTTACATACCCTACATTACTCATCTCATATGTATATACTGTACTCTATACCATCTACTGCATCTTGCTTATGCCGTTCGGCCATCACTCATTCATATATTTTTATGTACATATTCTTATTCATTCCTTTACACTTGTGTGTATAAGGTAGTTGTTGTGAAATTGTTAGGTTAGATTACTTGTTAGATAATACTGCATGGTTGGAACTAGAAGCACAAGCATTTCGCTACACTCGCATTAGCATCTGCTAACCATGTGTATGTGACAAATAACATTTGATTTGATTTGATTTGAGACCTTTCGCTATGAGACTCGAAATTGAGCTCAGGTGGAACCTGTTTCCATTGATCATCCTTGAGATGTTTCTACAACTTAATTGGAGTCCACCTGGGGTAAATTCAATTTATTGGACATGATTTGGAAAGGCACACACCTGTCTATATAAGGTACCACAGTTGACAGTGCATGTCAGAGCAAAAACCAAGCCATGATGTCAAAGAAATTGTCCGTAGAGCTCGGAGACAGGATTGTGTCGAGGCACAGATCTGGGGAAGGGTACCAAAACATTTCTGCAGCATTGAAGGTCCCCAAGAACACAGTGGCCTCCATAATTCCTAAATGGAAGAAGTTCGGAACCACCAAGACTCTTCCTAGAGCTGGCCGTCCGGCCAAACTGAGCAATCAGGGAGAAGGGCTTTGGTCAGGGAGGTGACCAAGAACCCAATAGTCACTCTGACAGAGCTCCAGAGTTCCTCTATGGAGATGGGAGAACCTTCCAGAAGGACAACCATCTCTGCAGCACTCCACCAATCAGGCCTTTATGGTAGTGGCCAGACGGAAGCCACTGCTCAGTACACGGCACATGACAGCCTGCTTGGAGTTTGACCAAATGCACCTAAAAGACTCTCAGACCATGAGAAACAAGATTATCTGCTCTGATGAAACCAAGATTGAACTTTTTGGCCTGAATGCCAAGCGTCACGTGTGGAGGAAACCTAGCACCATCCCTACGGTGAAGCATAGTGGTGGCAGCATCATGCTGTGGGGATGTTTTCAGGGGCAGGGACTAGGAGACTAGTTAGGTTCGAGGGAAAGATGAACAAAGCAAAGTACAGATATCCTTGAAAACCTGCTCCAGAGCGCTCAGGATCTCAGACTGGGGCGAAGGTTCACCTTCCAATGACCCTAAGCACACAGCCAAGACAACGCAGGAGTGGCTTCGGGACAAGTCTCTGAATGACCTTGAGTGGCCCAGCCAGAGCCTGTACTTGAACCCGATCGAACATCTCTGGAGAGACCTGAAAATGGCTGTGCAGCAACGCTCTCCACCCAACCTGACAGAGCTTGAGAGGATCTGCATAGAAAAATGGGAGAAACCCCCCAAATAAAGGTGTACCAAGCTTGTAGCGTCATACCCAAGAAGACTCGAGGCTGTAATCGCTGCCAAAGCTGCTTCAACAAAGTACTGAGTAAAGGGTCTGAATACTTATGTAAATGTTATATTTCAGTGTTTTTGTTTTTATCAATTTGCAAAAAAATCTAAAAACCTGTTATTGTTTTGCTTCGTCATTATGGGATATTGTGTGTAGATTGGGCCCCCCCAATCTACACACAATATCCCATAATGACGAAGCAAAACAATAACAGGTTTTTAGATTTTTTTGCAAATTGATAAAAACAAAAACACTGATTTAATCAATTTAATCAATTTTATAATACGTCTGTTACGTAACAAAATGTGGAAAAATTCAAGGGGTTTGAATACTTTCTGAATGCACTGTAAATTATTTCAAATTCCTTATATTAAGCAAACCAGATGGCACCATTTTCTTTTCTTTTTTGGAGAGCCAGGGGGCACATTCCAACATTCAGACATAATTTTAAAATGAAGCATGCATGCTTACTGAGTCCACCAGATCAGAGGCAGTAGGGATGACCAGGGATGTTCTCTTGATACATGTGCGTGAATTGGACCATTTTCCTGTCCTGCTAAGCATTCAAAATGTAACAAGTACTTTTGGGTGTCAGGGAAAATGTATGTGTAACGGCGTTCCTCCTCCTCTTCATCCGAAGAGGAGGAGCATGGATTGAACCAAAATGCAGCGTTGGAATAAGACATAATGAATTTATTGAACAAGACAAAACGAACTATACTTGACAACTAAACAAAATAACAAACCGAATGTAGACAGACTTGGACCACGAACTTACATGAAACACGAAGAACGAACGAACAAGTACTTACTACAAACAAAACGACGAACGAACGAAACAGTCCCGTATGGTGCAAACATAGACACAGACACAGGAGACAACCACCCACAAACAAACAGTGTGAAAACACCTACCTTAATATGGCTCTCAATCAGAGGAAATGAAAACCACCTGCCTCTAATTGAGAGCCATATCAGGTCACCCTTAAACCAACATAGAAACAGAAAACATAGACTGCCCACCCAAACTCACGTCCTGACCAGCTAACACATACACAAACTAACAGAAAACAGGTCAGGAACGTGACATAACCCCCCCCTCAAGGTGCGTACTCCGAACGCACCACCAAAAGTCTAGGGGAGGGTCTGGGTGGGCATCTGACCACGGTGGTGGCTCAGGCTCTGGGCGAGGTCCCCACCCCACCATAGTCAATCCCAGCTTACGTCTCCCCCTTAGAATGACCACCCTCATCTTACACCCACTTAATTTGAATGGTAACCTTAATATAAGGGGCAGCACCGGGACAAGGGGCAGCACCGGGATAAGGTAGCTCAGGACAGAGATATAGCACAGGACAGAGAGGTAGGTCAGGATAGAGAGGTAGCTCAGGATAGAGGGGCAACTCCGGACTGAAGGGCAGCTCCGGACAGAGAGACAGCTCTGGACTGAGGGGCAGTTCTGGATAAATGGCCGCTCTGGGCTGAGGGGCAGCTCATGACTGGCTGACGGCTCTGGACGCTCATGGCTGGCTGACAGCTCTGGACGCTCATGGCTGGCTGACGGCTCTGGACGCTCATGGCTGGCTGACGGCTCTGGACGCTCATGGCTGGCTGACGGCTCTGGACGCTCATGGCTGGCTGACGGCTCTGGACGCTCATGGCTGGCTGACGGCTCTGGACGCTCATGGCTGGCTGACGGCTCTGGACGCTCATGGCTCACTGGCGGCTCTGGCAGATCCTGTCTGGTTGGCGGCTCTGGCAGATCCTGTCTGGTTGGCGGCTCTGGCAGATCCTGTCTGGTTGGCGGCTCTGGCAGATCCTGTCTGGTTGGCGGCTCTGGCAGATCCTGTCTGGTTGGCGGCTCTGGCAGATCCTGTCTGGTTGGCGGCTCTGGCAGATCCTGTCTGGTTGGCGGCT
Organism: Salvelinus alpinus; assembly: GCF_045679555.1. Taxonomy (NCBI): domain Eukaryota; kingdom Metazoa; phylum Chordata; class Actinopteri; order Salmoniformes; family Salmonidae; genus Salvelinus; species Salvelinus alpinus. The sequence goes on from NC_092113.1 coordinate 32,102,295, forward strand.
CTGGCAGATCCTGACTGACGAATGGCTCTAGCGGCTCCTGACTGACTAACGGCTCTGACGGCTCGGGACAGACGGACGGCTCTAATGGCTCGGGACAGACGGACGGCTCAGACGGCGCTGGGGAGACGGATGGCTCAGACGGCGCTGGGGACACGGATGGCTCAGACGGCGCTGGGGAGACGGATGGCTCAGACGGCGCTGGGGAGACGGATGGCTCAGACGGCGCTGGGGAGACGGATGGCTCAGACGGCGCTGGGGAGACGGATGGCTCAGACGGCGCTGGGGAGACGGATGGCTCAGACGGCGCTGGGGAGACGGATGGCTCAGACGGCGCTGGGGAGACGGATGGCTCAGACGGCGCTGGGGAGACGGATGGCTCAGACGGCGCTGGGGAGACGGATGGCTCAGACGGCGCTGGGGAGACGGATGGCTCAGACGGCGCTGGGGAGACGGATGGCTCAGATGGCGCTGCGGAGACGGATGGCTCTGGCTGATCCTGTCTGGCGGAAGGCTTTGGCTGCTCCTGTCTGGCGGAAGGCTCTAGCGGCTCCTGTCTGGCGGAAGGCTCTAGCGGCTCCTGTCTGGCGGAAGGCTCTGTAGGCTCATGGCAGACGGGCGGCTTTGCAGGCTCATGGCAGACGGGCGGCTTTGAAGCCTCAATACAGACGGGCAGTTCATGCAGCGCTTGGCAGACGGACAGTTCAGGCGCCGTTGGGCAGACGGCAGACTCTGGCCGGCTGAGACGCACTGTAGGCCTGGTACGTGGTGCCGGAACTGGAGGCACCGGACTGGAGACACGCACTTCAAGCCTAGTGCGGGGAGCAGGGACAGGGCACACTGACCTCTCGAAGCGCACTATAGGCCTGGTGCGTGGTAACGGCACTGGTGGTACCGGGCTAAGGGCACGCACCTCAGGGCGAGTGCGGGGAGAAGGAACAGTGTGTACAGGACTCTGGAGACGCACAGGTGGCTTAGTGCGTGGTGCCAGAACTGGAGGCACTGGGCTGGAGACACGCACCATAGGAAGAGTGCGTGGAGGAGGAACAGGGCTCTGAAGACGCACTGGAAGCCTGGTGCGTGGTGTAGGCACTGGTGGTACTGGGCTGGGGCGGGGAGGTAGCGCCGGAAATACCGGACCGTGCAGGCGTACTGGCTCCCTTGAGCATTGAGCCTGCCCAACCTTACCTGGTTGAATGCTCCCCGTCGCCCGCCCAGTGCGGGCAGGTGGAATAACCCGCACCGGGCTATGTAGGCGAACCGGGGACACCATGCGTAAGGCTGGTGCCATGTAAGCCGGCCCGAGGAGACGCACTGGAGACCAGACGCGTTGAGCCGGCCTCATGACACCTGGCTCAATGCCCAATCTAGCCCTACCAGTGCGAGGAGGTGGAATAACCCGCACCGGGCTATGCACACGTACAGGAGACACCGTGCGCTCTACTGCGTAACACGGTGTCTGCCCGTACTCCCGCTCTCCACGGTAAGCCTGGGAAGTGGGCGCAGGTCTCCTACCTGCCCTTGGCCCACTACCTCTTAGCCCCCCCCCCAAGAAATTTTTGGGGTCTCTTCTCGGGCTTCCAGCCACGTCTCCTTGCTGCCTCCTCATACCACCGCTCTTGGGCTCTCGCTGCCTCCATCTCCTCACGAGCGCGGCGATATTCCCCAATGTGAGCCCAGTGTCCTTTTCCCTCCAATACTTCCTCCCAAGTCCATGAGTCCTGATTTCTTGGCCGCTGCTCAAACTTGCGCTGCTTGGTTCTGGATTGGTGGGTGGTTCTCTAACGGCGTTCCTCCTCCTCTTCATCCGAAGAGGAGGAGCATGGATTGAACCAAAATGCAGCGTTGGAATAAGACATAATGAATTTATTGAACAAGACAAAACGAACTATACTTGACAACTAAACAAAATAACAAACCGAATGTAGACAGACTTGGACCACGAACTTACATGAAACACGAAGAACGAACGAACAAGTACTTACTACAAACAAAACGACGAACGAACGAAACAGTCCCGTATGGTGCAAACATAGACACAGACACAGGAGACAACCACCCACAAACAAACAGTGTGAAAACACCTACCTTAATATGGCTCTCAATCAGAGGAAATGAAAACCACCTGCCTCTAATTGAGAGCCATATCAGGTCACCCTTAAACCAACATAGAAACAGAAAACATAGACTGCCCACCCAAACTCACGTCCTGACCAGCTAACACATACACAAACTAACAGAAAACAGGTCAGGAACGTGACAGTATGGAGTAAAAAGTGCATTATTTTCTTTAGGACTGTAGTGAAGTAAACGTATAAGTTGTCAAAAATATAAATAGTAAAGTACAGGTACCCAAAAAAACGACTTAAGTAGTACTTCACACCACTGCTCCTTTTTACATATTTCTACTGTCCCTTCTGTGGTCTTTCTTCGAATAAAGAAATGCAGTTATTTGTCGTCATTCTTGAGCGAAACCTCAGAATCTCTTCATGTCTACCCCTTTTCCACAGAACCTGTTGAAGCCTTGCTACAACACAAACGCAACATACCTGTTCCAGCAGGATAAGTTATATGACATGAGTCTGGACACAGGGGACAAGTCAATACAGTGATCGACTATCTGAAGCTGTGGTTGATGTGGAAAGCTGTGGGCTCACATGGCTTGGCAGAGCGTGTAGACTGGGCTTTCGTCCATACACGGTACAATCAGATAGCCTATAGGTGTATTCATGGGTATTGGGTACAACCCAATGATGAATATAAACCCTGGATTGCTGATGCTATGTATTAGCCAATTAGAGGCTTTGAAGCCACTGTCCCATATTGGCACTCCCCAGAAGGAGCAGTCCTCCATAGTAATGAAATTATTTAGTATTTCAATTAAATACAACATTACATGTATTTAAGTGTTTTTTTGTTGCAATGGGGACAGTAACATAAAAAAAGAAAGAATGTTCTTATATATTTTTTTACATTTTTATGTTTAGCTCACATCATACAATTTTAAATAATACATTAAGGTGTCTGTTATATAATAAATGTGGCAAAACCAATGTAGACATTAATAAATGCATTTCTATAGCTTCCAAAATATATATTTTTTCAATGACGCCAAGATGGAGGCGTTGAGGCTTTAAAACAGCACCACCTGTCTGTTATCTAGTGTAAATATACAGTAAATAATTGGTACAACCCCATGGCTGTAATTCTAAATAAGGTGACTCCTTACCTCAGATCTCTCATTCAAAGATTTTGATAAAACCTATGTCAATGAAAAATGTTTTTAAATGGAATAGAATTAATAATTTGTCCCTGTCTGGTCCCACAGGTTTCTGGTAGAGGAGATGAAGAAACATGAGTGATTTCAACTTATAGAGAAGGTGAGATTTTATTGATAGTAATGTACACACTACAGAAGATTTTTATTTTCCCATTTTCATCTCACCAAGGTCTTCTGCTCTCCCATTGAACAGCCTGAGTTTGTGACTGTGTGTTTCTGGTTCAGCTTGCTGGGAAAGGAGAACAGTCCAGATTATCAAAACGATTGTCAAAGGTTGGTGTATGAAGTAGTTTACTGTGATGACAGTAATGTTTTTATGTGGCACCTTAATTGGGGAGGACGGGGTCATAATAATGTCTGGAACTGAAAAAAATGGAATGGTATGAACACATCAAACTCATGGGAGCATTACCAAATATTTTTTATAACTAACTCAAGATAGACTAGAGCCTATCGTTGCCAATGGGAGCAAATTAATCATAGTGGGCAGAACAAGCAAGGAGGTGGGCAGAACCCAGAACAAGCTAGCGAGACCCTATTGGCGCGTTCTAGCATTATTTACATATTTATGTTAGGGAACGCCTATTCCGTAAAGTGCGCTTGTGCAATATCGCAATTCGCCTTTGCACTCCTTAAGAACACCATTGTTTTACACTTTGGCAAAGAGTAAAGTCTACACAACTTAGTCCATTCTATTCGTAACATATTTTAGTTTTGGAATTAGAAAACTGTATTGAGATCAAATGCTTAATCGATGAGAAAATTTGCAGAACGTCGGCCAAAATCCATCTTGCTCTATCTTCTCCCACTGCTGGCCACTGGGCTTCCTTCCCATCACCATATTTGGTGGAGTGTAAAACAGGATGCTTCATATTTATACATCCGGGGAAATATCTGAGTCATTGTTCCATATGTGAAACTACCCATTATCTTTCCCTTACCAACATGGCCGACATTATGCGACGTTGTTTTCAAATCACGTGGACGCGCTCTACGGGTGAACACTTCCGGTAGCGTTTCCTGTGTTTGTAAACTGAGAAAATTGGAACTCCGACAAGAAATATTAATCTGCAAAACTCAACAAAATCTTAAGGTAAACCAATTCTAAAATGTACTTCCCAACAAAGCCACCATAGAGTTAACAATGCATATGATGAAGTTATTTCCCAGAATTTTAATGCAAATTAGAGTTTTAACAATGTGTAGTTTTCTCAACCCGCACGCCCTGCCTGTTGTTGTGTTGTCTGTGTGGGTGGGGACTCAACCAGTGAGTCTTCTTCTTGACTAGCTTCACCTAAGCAGACCCTTGATTTACCTCATACGTTACTTAATGATTGATTATTCACAAAATATTTAGCGGAACAATATTTTCACTCATCTTACCCATGTCTTGGTATTTGGCCTCGAAAACTCAGGCAGACTGTGATGTCTAGTTAACTAGCTAGATAGATGGCTAGCTAGTTTATTAGGTAACTAGCTAACGTTGAGCTGGCAAATATTTTCTCTTTCAGTTTTCAGACATTATTGTAGTTAATTAGAGCACTGAATACTACAGCTTTTTTTTTACAGGCCTTAACGTATTGCAATATCAAAACATAGGTTATCTATCCAATGCATTTGACCCATACTGCATTATCATTGTGCTGTGGGTGTGAGCTTTAACAAGCTAACGTTAACTAGCTTGGTAGACCCTCACTTCCAGGCAACTTTAACAAGCTAGGTAGCTAGGTAGAACCTCACTTCCAGGCAACGTTAACAAGCTAGCTAGGTAGACTCTCACTTCCAGGCAGCTTTAACAAGCTAGCTAGGTAGACCCTCACTTCCAGGCAGCTTTAACAAGCTAGCTAGGTAGACCCTCACTTCCAGGCAACGTTAACAAGCTAGCTAGGTAGACCCTCACTTCCAGGCAACGTTAACAAGCTAGCTAGGTAGACCCTCACTTCCAGGCAGCTTTAACAAGCTAGCTAGGTAGACCCTCACTTCCAGGCAACGTTAACAAGCTAGCTAGGTAGACCGTCACTTCCAGGCAACGTTAACAAGCTAGCTAGGTAGACCCTCACTTCCAGGCAACGTTAACAAGCTAGCTAGGTAGACCCTCACTTCCAGGCAACGTTAACAAGCTAGCTAGGTAGACCCTCACTTCCAGGCAGCTTTAACAAGCTAGCTAGGTAGACCCTCACTTCCAGGCAACGTTAACAAGCTAGCTAGGTAGACCGTCACTTCCAGGCAACGTTAACAAGCTAGCTAGGTAGACCCTCACTTCCAGGCAACGTTAACAAGCTAGCTAGGTAGACCCTCACTTCCAGGCAGCTTTAACAAGCTAGCTAGGTAGACCCTCACTTCCAGGCAGCTTTAACAAGCTAGCTAGGTAGACCCTCACTTCCAGGCAGCTTTAACAAGCTAGCTAGGTAGACCCTCACTTCCAGGCAACGTTAACAAGCTAGCTAGGTAGACCCTCACTTCCAGGCAGCTTTAACAAGCTAGCTAGGTAGACCCTCACTTCCAGGCAACGTTAACAAGCTAGCTAGGTAGACCCTCACTTCCAGGCAACGTTAACAAGCTAGCTAGGTAGACCCTCACTTCCAGGCAGCTTTAACAAGCTAGCTAGGTAGACCCTCACTTCCAGGCAACGTTAACAAGCTAGCTAGGTAGACCCTCACTTCCAGGCAACGTTAACAAGCTAGCTAGGTAGACCCTCACTTCCAGGCAACGTTAACAAGCTAGCTAGGTAGAACCTCACTTCCAGGCAGCTTTAGCTGGCCCTTTGCATGAAGACCAGAGTACTTGCATAGAAGATGATCAACTGTGTGGCTAGGCTAAATTAGGTTTTCTTGTTTGTTTTTGTACTTGACTCCAAAAATGTGATATCATATCGTTAGCATAATACTTTGGTCAATATTGAATGTTCTCTTGAGTAACTTGCACATACATGAATCATACCCCTTCTCAGATCATCTTCATGAACTACAAGATCATTTTAAAAACTGTGTTTGTCCTTGTCCAGCTTTATTTCTGTCTTCATTGCAACAATGTTTTCTGTTTTCCATGGGAAGAGGTGGCATACACCAAACCATCGTGGCTGCTTTCTCCAAGCCTGATATAAACTTCCTTTGTTGAGTTGACAAAGCTGTTAAGTTGACACTGTAACTAGTATATATAGGCCTGAATATGAATACCAGTAGTCATAGTCCAAATACAAATAAACAAAATACAATCATTTTGGCCTCACAATAACCCTCTATTTCCAGGCCTTGGCCCCTGATTATTTGGGTGAGTGTGGTCTCTTCTCACACCCCTCATCCTGAGTGACCCCCCTTGACGCACCCCTTTACCCCCAAACACACACACGCATTCAAACCACGCACCGGCGATGACACACCATCCCAACAACTCCGTTCGAGACCACATGAAATGGGTCAGTTGAATTCTCCTTTCATCATTGTTTTGTTTCTATTTATTTAGTCTCTTGTTTTTTGTCTCTGTTCCTTCCCTGTTCCCTTTTCCTCGCACTTTTTCCCTTAGAAGCCTGACACACCAGGCAAAAAAAAGAACAGAGAACAGTCAGTGAATGACCATCTACAGTCCCCGCAGGATTTTTGCCTTGTGTGTTGGGCCTTTATGCGTGGGACTGCGGGCCTAGCCCTGGCATGGACCTTGACGCTGACTCTGAGCTTCTGTGTGTTTTGTCCTGTGTTGTTCCTGCAGGCTGGGTTGATGACCCTCCTAGGCCACCATACTACGCTCCAACTGACCTGCTGTTTGTGTTGTTCCTGCAGGCTGGGTTGATGACCCTCCTAGGCCACCATACTACGCTCCAACTGACCTGCTGTTTGTGTTGTTCCTGCAGGCTGGGTTGATGACCCTCCTAGGCCTCCATACTACGCTCCAACTGAACTGCTGTTTTTGTTGTTCCTGTAGGCTGGGTTGCTGGGCTGTGAGACGGTGCTGTCCAGCATCGCCCTGATGCAGGCCAACAACATGTCTGGCAGTCAGAAGAAGTTGACATCACAGCACGGCCAGGGTCAGAGAGACATTAACAACCCTGAAAGCCACCAGCAGCAGTCTCACGAGGCTCACCACGTCCACCACAACAACCACCAGGCCCACCACAGCCACATGGTCCTGCCCTCGGGAGTCAGCTGCCCACCCCTGGTGAGAAACAGAGAAACACTAATGTTATAGGCCCATAGGACGTAGTATACACACAGGTGCTTCTGTGTTCATTGGCATGGAGAACAACACTGTTGTTCTTTACATTTGGCAATTAATCAGAAATTGTTTATGTAATTATTGTAAATCTATCAGCATTCTAAAACATATAATTAATATCTAAGCCGTAGCTCTATTTTGGTGAGTATGTTATAAACATGAATTACCAACAACACCCCCCTCCATTTTTTATTTCCCCCCTCTTTCTCCTCGATAGTTAATCAGAAAAGATGGACACTCATTTCATACGCCCAGGCTGCTGGATGAGAAAGATATGCAGGCCAGCCAGAATATGCAATCAACAAAGAAGAAGCACAGAAAATCAGGAACACCCAACAAACTGAGAGAGAAAGTGGAGGTAAGTAGTGTGTGCGATAGGGAAATGGAATGTACAATGTTGGATACACTTATAGGACAGAAGTGTATGTGTGTGTAATATGAGAAGTTGTACTCTTCTGAACACTCATTGGGTTTCTCAGCAGGTGGAGATGGATATTAACGGTGATGATGATCATGATTCACTAGTACAGAAGAACTTCATTTGTGAGCACTGCTATGGAGCATTCCGAAGTAGCTACCACCTGAAGAGGCACATCCTCACTCATACAGGTTGAAATCACTTTCCCTTTCCACTTCCTTGCTCAGGAATACTCAGCAAATGTGGCAACAGTTATAACATTCATCAGAAAAACAATCACATAGTAGAGAAATATGCACGACTCTCACTCACAACCAAAAAACAATGTTTTATTTTTCTTAAGTAAAAAATTCATCAAAGTCATCCATACCATTATATTTTGAACAGTGTTTTTGTGTTGTTTAGGGGAGAAGCCGTTTGCATGTGACGTCTGTGACATGCGGTTTATTCAGCGATATCATCTGGACAGACACAAGAGAGTTCACAGTGGAGAGAAGCCCTACCAGTGTGATCGCTGCAATCAGGTAAGAGAGATCTGCACTGCACACTGTACACACACACACTACCCCATTCCTAACACACACACACCTGGTACACACACACTACCCCATTTCTGACACACACACCTGGTACACACACTACCCCATTCCTAACACACACACACCTGGGGCACACACTACCCCATTCCTAACACACACACCTGGTACACACACTACCCCATTCCTAATACACATGCACACACACCTGGGGCACACACTACCCCATTCCTAGCACACACACACCTGGGGCATACACTACCCCATTCCTAACACACACACACCTGGGGCACACACTACCCCATTCCTAGCACACACACACCTGGGGCACACACTACCCCATTCCTAACACACACACACACCTGGGGCACACACTACCCCGTTCCTAACACACACACACCTGGGGCACACACTACCCCATTCCTAACACACATACCTGGTACACACACTACCCCATTCCGAGCACACACCTGGTACACACACTACCCCATTCCTAACACACACCTGGTACACACACTACCCCATTCCTAACACACACACACCTTGTACATACACTACCCCATTCCTAACACACACCTGGTACACACACTACCCCATTCCTAACACACACACACACCTGGTATCAGCAGGACAGGATAGAATGTTTTGGAACGTTCAAGTAGAAATATGTTATGTAGAACCAACATACCTTTCTGTAGTGTAATCCCAACATGTTTTAAGCTGACCACCATTGACCTTGTTCACAAAAACTCCAAGGTAACCTGTCTAAATGACTACCTCCCGTAGCACTCACATCTGTAAATATGAAGTGCTTTGAAAGGCTGGTCATGACACATCAGCACCATCATTCCAGACACCCTGAAGCCACTCCAATTTGCATACCTCCCCAATAGAAACACAGATAACGCAAAACAGATCCACTGATGAAGCAATCTCAATTGCACTTCACACTGCCCTCTCCCAGCTGGGATTGAACATCTCCCTCTGTAACTGGGTCTTAGACTTCCTGACGGGCTGCCTCCAGGTGGTGAGGGTAGACAACAACACATCTGCCACGCTGACCCTCAACATAGGGGCCCCTCTAGGGTGTGTGCTTAGTCCCCTTCTGTACTCCTTGTTCATCCACGATTGCGTGGCCGCTCACGACTCCAACACCATCATCAAGTTTGCTGACGGTGGTAGGCCTGATCACAGAGGGGGGAGGTCAGAGAGTTGGCAGTGTGGCACCATGACAACAACCTCTTACCTCAACGTCAGTAAGGCCAACGAGCTGATCGTGGACTAAAGAGGGGAGAGCACGCCTCCATCCACATTGACAGGGCTCTAGTGGGGCGGGTCAAGAACTTTATTTCCCTTGGTGTCCACATCACTAAGGACTTAACATGGTCCACACACACCCGCATCATCGTGAAGAGGACACGACAGCGCCTCTTGCCCCTCAGGAGGCTGAAAAGATTTGGCATGGGCCCTCGGATCCTCAAAGTTTTACAGCTGCACCATCAAGAGCATCTTGAATCGCTGCATCACCGCTTGGTATGGCAAATGCACCACTCTCGACCGCAAAGCGCTACAGAAGGTGGGGCCTAGCTCCCTACCGGAGCATCGGCTCTCGGACCAACAGGCTCCGAGACAACTTCTACCCTCAAGCCATAAGACTGCTAAATAGTTTATTAATATTTACCCGGACTATATTGCACTGACTCTACATTTACATTTACATTTAAGTCATTTAGCAGACGCTCTTATCCAGAGCGACTTACAAATTGGTGCATTCACCTTATGATATCCAGTGGAACAACCACTTTACAATAGTGCATCTAACTCTTTTAAGGGGGGGGGGGGTTAGAAGGATTACTTTATCCTATCCTAGGTATTCCTTAAAGAGGTGGGGTTTCAGGTGTCTCCGGAAGGTGGTGATTGACTCCGCTGACCTGGCGTCGTGAGGGAGTTTGTTCCACCATTGGGGTGCCAGAGCAGCGAACAGTTTTGACTGGGCTGAGCGGGAACTGTACTTCCTCAGAGGTAGGGAGGCGAGCAGGCCAGAGGTGGATGAACGCAGTGCCCTTGTTTGGGTGTAGGGCCTGATCAGAGCCTGAAGGTACGGAGGTGCCGTTCCCCTCACAGCTCCGTAGGCAAGCACCATGGTCTTGTAGCGGATGCGAGCTTCAACTGGAAGCCAGTGGAGAGAGCGGAGGAGCGGGGTGACGTGAGAGAACTTGGGAAAGTTGAACACCAGACGGGCTGCGGCGTTCTGGATGAGTTGTAGGGGTTTAATGGCACAGGCAGGGAGCCCAGCCAACAGCGAGTTGCAGTAATCCAGACGGGAGATGACAAGTGCCTGGATTAGGACCTGCGCCGCTTCCTGCGTGAGGCAGGGTCGTACTCTGCGAATGTTGTAGAGCATGAACCTACAGGAACGGGTCACCGCCTTGATGTTAGTTGAGAACGACAGGGTGTTGTCCAGGATCACGCCAAGGTTCTTAGCACTCTGGGAGGAGGACACAATGGAGTTGTCAACCGTGATGGCGAGATCATGGAACGGGCAGTCCTTCCCCGGGAGGAAGAGCAGCTCCGTCTTGCCGAGGTTCAGCTTGAGATGGTGATCCGTCATCCACACTGATATGTCTGCCAGACATGCAGAGATGCGATTCACCACCTGGTTATCAAAGGGGGGAAAGGAGAAGATTAATTGTGTGTCGTCTGCATAGCAATGATAGGAGAGACCATGTGAGGATATGACAGAGCCAAGTGACTTGGTGTATAGCGAGAATAGGAGAGGGCCTAGAACAGAGCCCTGGGGGACACCAGTGGTGAGAGCACGTGGTGCGGAGACAGATTCTCGCCACGCCACCTGGTAGGAGCGACCTGTCAGGTAGGACGCAATCCAAGCGTGGGCCGCGCCGGAGATGCCCAGCTCGGAGAGGGTGGAGAGGAGGATCTGATGGTTCACAGTATCAAAGGCAGCCGATAGGTCTAGAAGGATGAGAGCAGAGGAGAGAGAGTTAGCTTTAGCAGTGCGGAGCGCCTCCGTGACACAGAGAAGAGCAGTCTCAGTTGAATGACTAGTCTTGAAACCTGACTGATTTGGATCAAGAAGGTCATTCTGAGAGAGATAGCAGGAGAGCTGGCCAAGGACGGCACGTTCAAGAGTTTTGGAGAGAAAAGAAAGAAGGGATACTGGTCTGTAGTTGTTGACATCGGAGGGATCGAGTGTAGGTTTTTTCAGAAGGGGTGCAACTCTCGCTCTCTTGAAGACGGAAGGGACGTAGCCAGCGGTCAAGGATGAGTTGATGAGCGAGGTGAGGTAAGGGAGAAGGTCTCCGGAAATGGTCTGGAGAAGAGAGGAGGGGATAGGGTCAAGCGGGCAGGTTGTTGGGCGGCCGGCCGTCACAAGACGCGAGATTTCATCTGGAGAGAGAGGGGAGAAAGAGGTCAAAGCACAGGGTAGGGCAGTGTGAGCAGAACCAGCGGTGTCGTTTGACTTAGCAAACGAGGATCGGATGTCGTCGACCTTCTTTTCAAAATGGTTGACGAAGTCATCAGCAGAGAGGGAGGAGGGGGGAGGAGGATTCAGGAGGGAGGAGAAGGTGGCAAAGAGCTTCCTAGGGTTAGAGGCAGATGCTTGGAATTTAGAGTGGTAGAAATTGGCTTTAGCAGCAGAGACAGAAGAGGAGAATGTAGAGAGGAGGGAGTGAAAGGATGCCAGGTCCGCAGGGAGGCGAGTTTTCCTCCATTTCCGCTCGGCTGCCCGGAGCCCTGTTCTGTGTGCTCTACACACACTCACAATACTATACCCACACACATTCACTACATACACACACACACACACACACACTTTTACACTCATCATATGCTGCTACTACTCTGTTCTTTATTTTACTCTTAATATTATCTATCCTGGTGCCTAGTCACTTACCCTGCCTTCGTGTAAAAAAATTTTTAATGTTTTAATTTTACCTTTATTTAACTAGGCAAGTCAGTTAAAACCTCTTTGGGATAGGTGGGACATTAGCGTCCCACCTGGCCAAAATCCAGTGAAAATGCAGAGCGCCAAATTCAAATAAATTACTATAAAATTTTAACTTTCATGAAATCACACATGCAATACACCAAATTAAAGCTACACTTGTTATGAATCCAGCCAACGTGTCAGATTTCAAAAAGGCTTTACGGCGAAAGCAAACGATGCTATTATCTGAGGGTAGCACCCCAGCAAACAAACACAGACAATCATATTTCAACCCTTCAACCGCAACACAAAATGCAGAAATAAAGATATAATTCATGCCTTACCTTTGACGAGCTTCTTCTGTTGGCACTCCAATATGTCCCACAAACACCACAAATGTTCCTTTTGTTCGATTCATTCCGTTGATATATATCCAAAATGTCAATTTATTTGGCGCGTTTGATCCAGAAAAACACCGGTTCCAACTCGCGCAACATGACTACAAAATGTCTCATAAGTTACCTGAAAGCTTTGTCCAAACATTTCAAAGTACTTTCCTAATACAACTTTAGGTGTTTTTTTACGTAAATAATCGATACAATTTAAGACGGGATATACTGTGTTCAATACTGGAGGGAAAAAAAGTGTAGCGTGCTTTTCAGGTCACGCGCCTCTATCAAAAAGTACACTTCCCTTTACCCTCGTTCTGAACAGTGCTACTTCTTCATGCCTCAAAGGAAAAACCTCAACCAATTTCTAAAGACTGTTGACATCCAGTGGAAGCAATAGGAACTGCAAGAAGGTCCCTTAGAAATCTGGATTCCCAATGAAAACCAATTGAAAAGAGAGTGACCTCCAAAAAAAGAAATCTGAATGGTTTGTCCTCGGGGTTTCGCCTGCCAAATAAGTTCTGTTATACTCACAGACATGATTCAAACAGTTTTAGAAACTTCAGAGTGTTTTCTATCCAAATCTACTAATAATATGCATATCTTAGCTTCTGGGCCTGAGTAGCAGGCAGTTTACTTTGGACACGCTTTTCATCCGGACGTGAAAATACTGCCCCCTATCCCAAAGAAATTAAGAACAAATTCTTATTTTCAATGACAGCCTAGGAACAGTGGGTTAACTGCCTTGTTCAGGGGCAGAACAACAGATTTTTACCTTGTCAGCTCAGGGATTCGATTTTGCAACCTTTCGGTTACTAGTCCAACGCTCTAGCCACTAGGCTACCTGCCTTCATGTACATACAGTGCATTCCTGAAAGTATTCAGACCCCTTGACTTTTCCACATTTTGTAACATTACAGCCTTATTCTAAAATGGATTCATTTGTTTTTTCCCCTCAATCTACACACAATACCCCATAATGACAAAGCAAAAACAGGTATTTAGAAATTGTTGCTAATTTATTCAAAATTTAAAAAAAAACGTAAATATTGCATTTACTTAAGTATTCAGACCTTTTACTCAGTAAAGCACCTTTGGCAGTGATTACAGCGTCAAGTCGTCTTGGGTATGATGCTACAAGCTTGGCACACCTGTATTTGGGGGATTTCTCCATTCTTCTCTACAGATTCTCTCAAGCTCTGTCAGGTTGGATGGGGAGTATCGCTGCATAGCTATTTTTAGGTCTCTCCAGAGATGTTCAAGTCCGGGCTCTGGCTGAGCCAATCAAGGACATTCAGAGACTTGTCCCAAAGCCACTCCTGCATTGTCTTGGCTGTGTGCTTAGGGTCGTTGTCCTGTTGGAAGGTGAAGCTTTGCCCCGGTGAGGATCTGAGCACCCTGGAGCAGGTTTTCATCAAGGATCTCTCTGTACTTTCCTCTGTTCATCTTTGCCTTGATCCTGAATAGTCTCCCAGTCCCTGCCGCTGAAAAACATCCCCAATGCATGATGCTGCCACCACCATGCTTCAACGTAAGATTGGTGCTAGGTTTCCTCCAGACGTAATGCTTGGCTTTCAGGCCAAAGAGTTCAATCTTGGTTTCACCAGACCAGAGAATCTTGTTTCTCATGGTCTGAGAGTCCTTTAGGTGCCTTTTGGCAAACATCAAGCGGGCTGTCATGTCCCTTTTCACTGAGGAGTGGCTTCCGTCTGGCCACTACCATAAAGGCCTGATTGGTGAAGTGCTGCAGAGATGGTTGTCCTTCTGGAAGGTTCTCCCATCTTCAAAGAGGAACTCTGGAGCTCTGTCAGTGACCATCGGGTTCTTGGTCACCTCCCTGAGCAGTTTGGCCGGGCGACCAGCTCTAAGAAGAGTCTTGGTGGTTTCAAACTTCTTCCATTTAAGAATGATGGAGGCTACTGTGTTCTTGGGGACCTTCAATGCTGCAGAAATGTTTTTGTACCCTTCCCCAGATCTGTGCCTCGACACAGTCCTGTTTCGAGCTCTACGGGCAATTTCTTTGACCTTATGGCTATGTTTTTGCTCTGTTTTTGCTCTGTCATGCACTGTCAACTGTGGGACCTTATATAGACAGGTGTGTGCCTTTCCAAATCATGTCCAATAAATTGAACTCCACAGGTGGACTCCAATCAATTTGTAGAAACATCTGAAGGATGATTAATGGAAACGGGATGCACCTGAGCTCAATTTCGAGTCTCATAGCAAAGGGTCTGAATACTTATGTAAATAAGGTATTCCTGTTTTTAAAATGTTATAAATTTGCAAAAACCTTTTTCTGCTTTGTTATTATGGGGTATTGTGTGTAGATTAATGAGGAAAAAATGTATTTAACCTATTTTTACAATACGTCTGTAACGTAACAAAATGTAGAAACGGTCAAGGGGTCTAAATAATTTCCGAATGCACTGTATCTACTGTATCTCAGATACCGTGTACACCTGCACATTGATCTGGTACTCCCTGTAAATAGCTCCGTTCTTGTGTATTTCATTCCTCTTGTTACTATTTTTCTTTTTATTAAACATTTTTAACTCTCCATTGTTGGGAAGGGCTCGTAAGCAAGCATTTTACAGTTAAGTTTACACCCTTGTATTCGGCACTTGACAAATAAAAAGAGTTTTGATTTGTAGAATAAGGAATCATGTCGGCTCTCTCACATTTCTATCTGCAGCACTCCACAGTGTTTTCCTGTTGAACGTGATCCAGGGTTTGGAGTCAATAGGTAGGTACATTACAGACTCCCGTCATTTGTGGTTATGAGTTTGCTCTCCCTCTACCCTCGTTTCAGAACTTCTCACGGACGGACCGTCTGCTACGTCACCGGCGTCTGTGTGGAGCGAGGACCAGCCTTCCCAAGGAGGAGAACCAGTCATTCTCCTGCGAGAGCAGAGGAGGAGCCTACTCCCAGGATGCACCTGGGCACACGGCCACCTGGAGCCCCCTACAGCAGCAGAACAGCCGTCTGGCTGTCTAACCTCTGACCCCTTGGAGAAACCCCACCTAACACAGTCAGCAGTCCTCAAATCATGATGGAGCAGACCAGTACTGCGTTGTCCCTCAGCCCAGATAAACCTGGCTAAGACACAAGACAAAGACAACAAACCTTATGCTGTTCTCAACACTGAGCTCATATCCTGTTGATGGGATAGTGAATCATTTTCTACTCGTTTTATTCTAATTTTTGTATCGTTACGTACATGGTACAAGACCTAGGGTGGGAGGGGTTTGGGCAAGCTGTCATATTACTATGGCAATAATGAATTCACAAACTGATATGTTGTAGCCTCAATTGGACTAGTATTTTTTTGACTGTGAATGATCCATGGACACTCAATGTAAGGTCGGCCTGGTCAAACCAATATGCTCCCCTGGCTTTGATTTTTTTACTATTGAGTGTTTGTGGAAGCTCACCATTAGGCAATTCTGCCCTACCAAGCAAAAAGGCAGTAACTGCTCATACCTTTGTTTCACAGTAACTTTATGCAGTTACTGCTAACATGACCCCCATTTTATCCAAAACACAATACAATAGAGGCAGGATACTTGTCCACATGATTAAGCATGTATTTAATGTAGCAAAAAATGACATTAACTAATTTTTGACCAAATGAGCAGTTACTGCGTTTTTGCTTGGTAGGGCAGAATACTGATCAGTAACCTAGGACACTCTTCTTGTTCCACAAGCAGCCTCAGTGTTCATTGGCCAACCAGGTCATACTATGGACATTAAGTTATTTTAAGAACAACGGTGAACACACATCCTTGTGGCCTTGAACCACTCAGATTCATTCAAAGTTGGTTCTGTTGCTACTGCTTGTAGCTCGCTAGCTCCTGGACTACCTTGTTAGGGAATGGTCCTCAACTAATAGACCAGTATAACTAGCTGATCCAACCTTAATGTAGAGACCATTAGGGAGTTCATGGCACGTTTCTTGTTCTCTGTTGTGTCCCCCACACATCCATCCAGTCCTTGTTATGGGTTTGATTCAATGCTGTCTAAATATATGTCACTTTGTCATTTGATACACTGTCCATATGTTGTTTAACTCTAGAACCTCTCATAGCTACCGTTTTGGGCATAGTGACCATAGAAATATAATTACTAATGTCCATTCTAGTATTCTATTTCTATGTTAGTGACCTATAGTCTTTTCAGTGAATGTTCAGGACTGTGTATGTAGGCCTATTCTATATTCATTCACTCTGAAGAGTCTGTCTTTCCTAACTCTTGTGTTATTTTAATTCCTTGTTATCAAAGTCCTGAGTACGTTGATCCAGCGTGTCATATTTCATATGTCTGGTGTTTTTTTTTAAAGAAGGGGTCATCATAAGCAGCAGATGAAGCAGGATGGTTGACCTCTCAACATTGACCTTCTCTGATCCAGAAGGGACCCATGTTTGTGAATGAATACTTCCTCTATAATATCATCTATTCACCTCTGGCATCTTCAGTGAAGATGACCATTTCTGATCCAAAAGGACCCCTACAGCCTAGGCACTCCTGCGAGCATTAGATAAATATAACCAGTATGGTAATAGCTATTGCTTCCATCTGTCTAATGTGTTCAGATCTACAGGCATGGCTAGGCAGTAGGTTTGGAATTCAGTATATCTCTACTCCGTGGGGTACTTTTCGTTCGCATTTTTATTGGAGTGTCTCAAGCTCCATTGTGGTAGCCTGGTCCCAGATCAGTTTGTACTGGTTTGCCAACTCCTGTAAGTAAGTAGACTTGCACAAGCGTTGACTTCTGCAAGCTGGAACAGCTCATCTGGGTACATTACTCATCTGTAGCGTGAGGCAGCTTGATATACAAGTACACCTCCTGGACAGGATGCTAGTCTATCGCTGGCCCTTACCCCTAATCTATCTCCTTAATGCTGAGTGCCAAGCGGAGATGCATCAGGTCCCATTTTTACAGTCTTTGGTATGACTCGGCTGAGGATCGACCTTCTAATCTCAGGGCGGACACTCTAATCACAACGCCACTGAGTCGGTCGTTGTCATGGGACTGGGATATACAGCACCAGCAGATCTGGGACAAGGCTATCATGATGACATTCTGTATCTATAAACACTGGAGTGAGGAAGCCTGAAATATAGGAGAAACAACAGTTATCTGTATAGACGTAAGGGTTTTATAGAGGACCAGTAGTTACTATTGCATCACTGTCAGACTGTTAGTTGTGTCAAAGGAGTTTTATGGCAGTCCGTTTTCTACTGCTAAATTTATTTTAATATATATTTTAAATTGTCATTTAAATTAGGGGTAGAGGCAGAGCTGCCATTAGTGCCTGTCTAGTGTAGCAGTTATGATTAGTTCATTAACTTTTTATTACTGGTAGTTTTGCATGCATTTGGTGATCCCCTAAGTTAAGTGATAAGTTAAGTGATCTTGTTTTTGGTAAAGACAGTAAAAATGTTTTTTTGGTAAAATTGGGTTTTGTTTTTAAAATAATAACTTTGTTATTGTCATGATTCTAGTCCTCATCACAGGCAAATGGAAGTCCATTTTTGACCCGGTAAGACATATTGTAGTGAATGGAAAACTAGGGCATCAAGCTTAAATAAAGGTGTTTCTCTTTTTAAAGTTTTTAAACATGTGGTACTGTTCTGGCTTTCTAAAATGACGAAGGGAGATGTAGTTTCACCCATCTTGCCAGGAGATGGCACACAGGTTCAACTGAATTGGAAGCCAACTATATTGCATAGCTGCAAGACCTGCTATACACCACTAGAGGAGCCTCTATCCCTGGCCATTACGTCTATGATCGTGACCCAACAGCAGCAGGCAGGCGTTGATACTATTCTCAATATTATCTAGTACCGAGAGCATTAGAGCAGTACATTTGTTCAGAGATGGTTTGGGAAGAAAGAGAGTGAAGCGACCTTAGATGGCCTAGCTGGTTGAGTGAGAATAACATTGTACATTATGGGAGGGTGGTGTTGAGACAATAGGTAGGAGTAGCCTACCAACTGTCTGAACAAATCCTGAGCTGGGGCCATCCCTCTCTTGTATTGGGGGCTTTCCCTTCTTTACCTCTCCCCCTCTCTTTTTGGGGCCATCACTTCCTTTCCATTCCTCTCCACTTCATATTTTGCACCTATCCATCCCCCATACCACTTTTTGGGGGTATTCTGTCCAAACCCCTCTCTTCCCCCTGTATTGGGGCTATACCTGCCCCCCCCCCCCCTTATTGACCAGGCTTTGTAATTAAACCTCCAGGAACGATTAGCTGGATGAGATCAGCCTGAACTGGAGGTTGCAGACCAGGTAGTGTGTGCTCTGACACTCCCTCTCCACCTCTGATTTACAGCACCCACAGGCTGGAGTACTACACTGGGCTGCCTTAAGTGAGGGAAGAGGAGAGGAGAGAGGGTGATACCACTCCATCATTGCAGAGAGTGTTGTAATCATCCAGGTTTGAAATCATTCTGCAGACAGACTGTATGTGGTGTCTCTTCAACACTGGCATTGCGTCCCAAATGACAACCTTTTCCCTACATAGTGCACTACTTTTGACCAGAGGGTCTATAAAGTGAATCTTTATTGCACACTGCTCATTAAAGATTCACTTCCTCGTTCCTCCTCACCCCATCTCCCATTCAACACGACCTCTACACGGGTGTAGAATGGGAGATGTGGCCACGGTGGTATTACTAACTACCGGTGGTGGCCACACTGGTATTACTAACTACCGGTGGTGGCCACACTGGTATTACTAACTACCGGTGGTGGCCACACTGGTATTACTAACTACCGGTGGTGGCCACACTGGTATTACTAACTACCGGTGGTGGCCACACTGATATTACTAACTACCGGTGGTGGCCACACTGGTATTACTAACTACCGGTGGTGGCCACACTGGTATTACTAACTACCGGTGGTGGCCACATTGGTATTACTAACTACCGGTGGTGGCCACATTGGTATTACTAACTACCGGTGGTGGCCACACTGGTATTTCTAGCTACCAGCAGTGTGGCCACCCAGTAATGAAAATTGTGAAATATTAATACAGAAATTGTCTTGTCACTTGAATCCTAGATTTCAGCTTTAAGCAATTAAAAGTGTGATAGAACAGTTGTTTTATACATGAGTATCTAGTTGTGCTTCTAAGGTAAACCCTAACCATTAGTAAACAGATACCAAATACTTTTCCATTACAAGTAGGCTTTTCTATACATTATGAAATCCCATCAACTCTGCACAGAGAAATCATGAAGACCAAAATAACATAATATTCTCAAAAACTCTATGCAATTATTCTGAAATGAATTATATATGAGGGTCTGAATCCTAATACGGAGTATAACGCAGAAGCATAATAAACCCATATAAGAACTGTTCAGAGGACCTGAGACGTCAGTGAGCATGAAGTGCTCTCTTGGGACAGGAAAGCAAGAATGGACCCTTCTTAAATGGCAGCCATCTTACATGACTGACTGCATTTTCTGCTGCTTGAGGGTGACAAACAAAATGGCCTCCAAATAGTTGGATTCATTGGTAAATGCATGACTAAAAATAGATAGCAAATCAACTCTATGATGCACAGGCAATCACTTGATAAAAAAGCATACTAAAAGATTTCTATATGTGGCCGATAAGAAATGGTCAATCCACGAAAAGACTGCCTTTTAAGTAGAAATTGTGCAACAATATAGATTTTTTTAAATCCTGTTAAAGTAAGTGCCCTATAATATAGACCACATTGATAAAACAATAAATCAGATTTTTTAAATATGAATGGACTTGCTGAAGTCTCTCTGTGCACCCTGTTTGACTTCTAGGAAGATGTTAACCAGGACGGGCTCATAGTAATGGCTGGAACGGAATCAATGGAATGGTATCGAACACAACAAACACACGGTTTCCATGTGTTTGATACCCTTTAATTCACTCCATTCCAGACATTATTATGCGATGTCCTCCCCTCAGCAGCCTCCTGTGGTAGTTATTTTCACACAATGTTGATTGGCACTTCAACCTTATTACCCATAGATAGACAGGCTAGAAATGTTTTAAGAATAATACATTTAAAAATGAAGGTTGCATTCAATTGCCACTTCCTGTTGCACACAACAAGCTTCCATTCCCCCTGTCACAAGGGGATTTATGGATGAATTAAGATGAAATCATCAACCCTGTTACTTTATTTGGCATTTAATTATTATTTTTATTTTATTATTTTAACTATTAAATTGTTTACCTCTAGAGATAGGAAATCTTGTTTTCTATTAAGTTGAACATGTGCCCGTTATGACAGAAAGTTACAATTAGGTGAAATTAAAAATTAAAAATATTGACAAAGTTACACTTCTCAAAAGGTACCGAATGGGTGGGAATGACCCTAAAGCTGTGTGACACGTCAAGTTTACACTGTTAGTTTACTACGCATTCAGCTGCTTTTGACACACTTTTCCCTCTCAATTAACACTCAAGATTAATTTGCTGAAGCATATTATTCCCGTTCCTCAAGACTTCTTTCCCATCTGATCAAGTCGGGAAGAGAAGTTGTCACAGAGCATATGATAGGTGACAAAGAATCTGAACGAGAAACAGTCACACGAATGGCCTAATTACCAAATCCTGCATATTCATGCATTAACCCATAAGACACATACTAGAAGAAAATGTTCATGTTGTCCCCTTTCCACCTCATGCTGAGAGAGGGGAGGTCTGTTGGTGTTTTGGCTCGATAGTCATTCACATTCCCCTGGATAAGATGGACAACACGGCCGGAGCCCAGCCCTTCCCAGACCACCTTTCAATCCAAGCCAAGGCACCACAGGTGGCTTCCCACCACTTCTCTCTGCAAACAGAAGGAGGCGGAGGGAGTCACAGGCATTTAGCCGAGACAGACAGATACGTTAACACACCGTGGCCCAACGCCACCATTAATCTGCAGCTCGTTGGGGCCTGTCGGGGCCGGCAAGGCAGTGCTGGTGCTTCTCCAAGGAATGTTGAGCCAAGGCACAATGGGTGGGTCCCTCAGTGAGTAGCGTGCCACTGCCATGGTGCCACCCCAGCACTCTGAAGTCAGCAAACAAACCTGTATACCTAGAGGCCTATTGAGGCCCCTGAAACGTTGCAGATCTGATGTTGAAGAAAGGCAGTTATGACAACACATTATTTTGCTGGTCTAAAAAGGCCCTTCACATATTCTCCTGGACTAAAAAGGCCTTAAGTCACTCTGAAATCTCCAAGGGCCTCTCTAAAGCTGTTACAGCAACACGCCATAAAGGCATGAACCCGTAGGATTCAGGACCAAGAAGTAGGTAAGAAAAAGTTTAAGAAAGATATACACTGCTCAAAAAAATAAAGGGAACACTTAAACAACACAATGTAACTCCAAGTCAATCACACTTCTATGAAATCAAACTGTCCACTTAGGAAGCAACACTGATTGACAATAAATTTCACATGCTGTTGTGCAAATGGAATAGACAAAAGGTGGAAATTATAGGCAATTAGCAAGACACCCCCAAAAAAGGAGTGATTCTGCAGGTGGTGACCACAGACCACTTCTCAGTTCCTATGCTTCCTGGCTGATGTTTTGGTCACTTTTGAATGCTGGCGGTGCTCTCACTCTAGTGGTAGCATGAGACGGAGTCTACAACCCACACAAGTGGCTCAGGTAGTGCAGTTCATCCAGGATGGCACATCAATGCGAGCTGTGGCAAAAAGGTTTGCTGTGTCTGTCAGCGTAGTGTCCAGAGCATGGAGGCGCTACCAGGAGACAGGCCAGTACATCAGGAGACGTGGAGGAGGCCGTAGGAGGGCAACAACCCAGCAGCAGGACCGCTACCTCCGCCTTTGTGCAAGGAGGTGCACTGCCAGAGCCCTGCAAAATGACCTCCAGCAGGCCACAAATGTGCATGTGTCAGCATATGGTCTCACAAGGGGTCTGAGGATCTCATCTCGGTACCTAATGGCAGTCAGGCTACCTCTGGCGAGCACATGGAGGGCTGTGCGGCCCCACAAAGAAATGCCACCCCACACCATGACTGACCCATCGCCAAACCGGTCATGCTGGAGGATGTTGCAGGCAGCAGAACGTTCTCCACGGCGTCTCCAGACTCTGTCACATCTGTCACGTGCTCATGTGCTCAGTGTGAACCTGCTTTCATCTGTGAAGAGCACAGGGCGCCAGTGGCAAATTTGCCAATCTTGGTGTTCTCTGGCAAATGCCAAACGTCCTGCACGGTGCTGGGCTGTAAGCACAACCCCCACCTGTGGACGTCGGGCCCTCATACCACCCTCATGGAGTCTGTTTCTGACCGTTTGAGCAGACACATGCACATTTGTGGCCTGCTGGAGGTCATTTTGCAGGGCTCTGGCAGTGCACCTCCTTGCACAAAGGCGGAGGTAGCGGTCCTGCTGCTGGGTTGTTGCCCTCCTACGGCCTCCTCCACGTCTCCTGATGTACTGGCCTGTCTCCTGGTAGCGCCTCCATGCTCTGGACACTACACTGACAGACACAGCAAACCTTTTTGCCACAGCTCGCATTGATGTGCCATCCTGGATGAACTGCACTACCTGAGCCACTTGTGTGGGTTGTAGACTCCGTCTCATGCTACCACTAGAGTGAGAGCACCGCCAGCATTCAAAAGTGACCAAAACATCAGCCAGGAAGCATAGGAACTGAGAAGTGGTCTGTGGTCACCACCTGCAGAATCACTCCTTTTTTGGGGGTGTCTTGCTAATTGCCTATAATTTCCACCTTTTGTCTATTCCATTTGCACAACAGCATGTGAAATTTATTGTCAATCAGTGTTGCTTCCTAAGTGGACAGTTTGATTTCACAGAAGTGTGATTGACTTGGAGTTACATTGTGTTGTTTAAGTGTTCCCTTTATTTTTTTGAGCAGTGTAGTAGAGGTAATAGATCTGCTACATATGAAATATGATTCTCCTTAATGTGTTCTGACCACACATATCAATAAAGAAGAATTGTAGCAAGGTTTCTTCTAGGCTCAACTTCCAGGCTCAGCTGTAGGAGCGTGACTTCTGGGAGTTTATCCCAAATTACACCCTATTCCTTATAAAGTGCACTACTTTGGACCAGAGCCCATCTGGTCAAAAGTAGTGCACTTTATAGGGAATGGGCTTTGGTCAAAAGTATTGCACTTTATAGGGAATAGGGTGCCATTTGGGATGCAGACCTGGTCAAAAGTATTGCACTTTATAGGGAATAGGGTGCCATTTGGGATGCAGACCTGGTATGAGAGACTGTCTGCTCTGACATGCTGAAGTCTTGTGGATGATTTATTAAAGCACTATTTCAGCCCTGTTTGTAGTCAACCTCTATGACATACTTAGATAGAGTCATTTCTGAAATGGATATGCATGGTCATGTGATATGCATGGTCATGTGATATGCATGGTCATATGATACAAGTATGGCATGTTAAAACCAGCGCTTTAACTTACACATAGCGACAATAGCAAATATTTTTAATGCTCACTTGATAAATATTAGACGCTATTAATATGATTAGGCTAATCTCTTGTCACAATGTCAGTCATGAGTTCACAGAAGTGAGCAGCCATGGTGTTTAGATGCAGAACCTGTCTTCTCTCTAACGCAGCACGACAGTGAGTCTGCGTCTACCATGTAACCTCGATCTAAGCAAGTTCATATGCCCGTCTCGCTCTTCGATCTATCAAGGAATTATGCATTTTCATTAGGGTAGTACATGGTGGTGTGTTTCTCCCTCCCTCTCTCCCTCCCTCCCTCCCTCAAGTGTCAGGTGAAGGAGTGAGGAGGGTTCTGATATCAGTGTGAATCCTTGGTGTTTGATAGACAGGGCCGGCCTCGCTATTTACCCTTAAAGATATTCACGGGTCACCAGTGGTACATAAGTGCACTCTGGGGTCATATTCATAAAGCGTCTCAGAGTAGTAAGTGCTGATCCAGGATCAGTTTAGCCTTTTGTATCATAATGAATAAGATCAGGGTGGGACCTGATCTTAGACCACCACTCCTACTCTCAGATGCTTTATGAATACAGGCCATGGGCTCTTTTTGATCTGCAGGGGATAGACTGTCTGCCTGGCTGATGGAGACATAGATAGGCAATAGATAGATTACTAACTGCATTTATGGCTCATAGGAGATATTGTACCTGTGGGTAGATAGACAAGGATTCAAAGTGACTTTGGCGGTTTGCCTCTGTTGATCAGCTATGCGATAGATACAGTGATTTTGTCTGCCATTTTAGTCTTATAGATTTTGATATGTTATCAGTAATATAATTCTGCCTCGTTGATTACAGGATGTATGGGCTGGGGATGGACGGGGTAAGATAGGTGGATCTTGTGTCCACTTATCCTTATGATACTTATCTTTACTGCGGGAAAATAGAGATCTGAGGAAGGACAGAAAGACAGACACACACACACTCCCAATTCAACGACGATAATGGAGTAGTTGTGTGTGACTGGGGCGACCTGTACTTCTCCTTTTATCTGACTCTCTCTAGTAGTAGTGTCTCTACTCCTCTATGTGACTCGAGTAGTGGGTCTCTCCTCTCTTTCTCTATGTGACTCGAGTAGTGGGTCTCTCCTCTCTTTCTCTGTGTGACTCTCTAGTATTGGGTCTCTCCTCTCTTTCTCTGTGTGACTCTCTACTAGTGGGTCTCTCCTCTCTTTCTCTGTGTGACTCTCTAGTAGCGGGTCTCTCCTCTCTTTCTCTGTGTGACTCTAGTAGTGGGTCTCTCCCCCTCTCTTTCTCTGTGTGACTAGTAGTAGTGGGTCTCTCTTCCTCTCTTTCTCTGTGTGACTCTCTAGTAGTAGGTCTCTCCTCCCTTTCTCTGTGTGACTCTAGTAGTGGGTCTCTCCTCCTCTCTTTCTCTGTGTGACTAGTAGTAGTGGGTCTCTCTTCCTCTCTTTCTCTGTGTGACTAGTAGTAGTGGGTCTCTCTTCCTCTCTTTCTCTGTGTGACTCTAGTAGTAGTGGGTCTCTCCTCTCGTTCTCTGTGTGACTCTAGTAGTAGTGGGTCTCTCCTCTCTTTCTCTGTGTGACTCTAGTAGTGGGTCTCTCCTCCTCTCTTTCTCTGTGTGACTAGTAGTAGTGGGTCTCTCTTCCTCTCTTTCTCTGTGTGACTAGTAGTAGTGGGTCTCTCTTCCTCTCATTCTCTGTGTGACTCTAGTAGTAGTGGGTCTCTCCTCTCGTTCTCTGTGTGACTCTCTAGTAGCGGGTCTCTCCTCTCTTTCTCTGTGTGACTCTAGTAGTGGGTCTCTCCTCCTCTCTTTCTCTGTGTGACTAGTAGTAGTGGGTCTCTCTTCCTCTCATTCTCTGTGTGACTCTAGTAGTAGTGGGTCTCTCCTCTCGTTCTCTGTGTGACTCTAGTAGTAGTGGGTCTCTCCTCTCTTTCTCTGTGTGACTAGTAGTGGGTCTCTCCTCCTCTCTTTCTCTGTGTGACTAGTAGTAGTGGGTCTCTCTTCCTCTCTTTCTCTGTGTGACTCTCTAGTGGTAGTGGGTCTCTCCTCCTCTCTTTCTCTGTGTGACTAGTAGTAGTGGGTCTCTCTTCCTCTCTTTCTCTGTGTGACTAGTAGTAGTGGGTCTCTCCTCCTCTCTTTCTCTGTGTGACTCTCTAGTAGTGGGTCTCTCTTCCTCTCTTTCTCTGTGTGACTAGTAGTGGGTCTCTCCTCTCTTTCTCTGTGTGCCTCTCTAGAAGTGGGTCTCTCCTCCTCTCTTTCTCTGTGTGACTCTCTAGTAGTAGGTCTCTCCTCCCTTTCTCTGTGTGACTCTAGTAGTGGGTCTCTCCTCCTCTCTTTCTCTGTGTGACTCTCTAGTAGTAGTGGGTCTCTCCTCTCTTTCTCTGTGTGCCTCTCTAGAAGTGGGTCTCTCCTCCTCTCTTTCTCTGTGTGACTAGTAGTAGTGGGTCTCTCTTCCTCTCCTTCTCTGTGTGACTCTCTAGTAGTAGTGGGTCTCTCATCTCGTTCTCTGTGTGACTCTCTAGTAGTGGGTCTCTCCTCCTCTCTTTCTCTGTGTGACTCTCTAGTAGTAGTAGTAGGTCTCTCCTCTCTTTCTCTGTGTGACCCTCTAGTAGTGGGTCTCTCCTCCTCTCTCTTTGTGACTCTAGTAGTAGTGGGTCTCTCCTCCTCTCTCTTTGTGACTCTAGTAGTAGTGGGTCTCTCCTCCTCTCTTTCTCTGTGTGACTCTCTATTGGTAGTGGGTCTCTCCTCTCTCTGTGTCACTCTCTAGTAGTGGGTCTCTCCTCCTCTCCTCTAATGACATCAGTCAGCCCAGCAGTGTTATCCAGCAGGCAGCACCACCTCCCTTCAGGGATAAGATTTTATGACTGAAACCTGACACCGCTTCTGTGTCCTATAAGCGACAGAGCTGTAACTCACTTCAAAGGCAGCTGGCATCGAATCACAGCACAGTCATAAATTCCCCTGTCACGCCTGGGCCAATCAGGATGCGGCACTAAATCACACCTGTCACTCTGGCGGCCAATGGAAAGACAGTGGCGGTAAATCTGTCAGGGGTATGTCTGTTAACAGTGTTGTGGTGTGGTTGGGCAATCCGTGGGGAAGGAGGGAGGGGAGAAAGTGAGAGAGAAAGAAAGAATAGATGACAGAGGGAGGAGGGGAGGGAGAAAGGGAGTGAACTGAAGGCTACAGAGGTATGCCACAGAATAAAACGCTTGTTTTCTCCCTCTCTAATTCTTAGGCCACGCCATGTTCCAAGCCACATCCATAATATACCACGGTAAAAACTAGGAGCTTAAAGAGGGCAGGGTGAGGAATTAGTGAGTAAAACAAGACTAAACACAGCCCCAAAAGAGGAGAAACACGTCCCTCTGAGGGATGGTACTGGACTTGGATAAACCAGGATAAACATCCATAAAGCCTGATGCCTACATTGAAAATCAGTTTCACTGCATCTGTATTCTACTCCCGCATCACTAGCCTACTCCAGGCAAACTCTGTGTTGATACCAGTTGGCTGACAGTGGGACTAGCTGGAGACATTGGGGCAGACAAAGGGACTAACTGGCTGAAGGAAGGCTGGGCTGAGGCGGACACTTCCCCGGGTCTGAGGCTCAGGGTATGTGTCTGCGTGCCGAGAGTGAGCTGGCTGACCAGATGTGATCCCTCCTACAGGTCTCTGCAGACAGCCGGTCCAAATGAAGAGCAGTTGTTGTCTGGGTACTACAGCACAGCAGGGCAGAGACCTGGATGTGAAGGGATTTCATTCTGCTTCTAAATCACACAAACAGAGAGAGAGAGGAGAGATGAGAGGAGAGAGGAGAGAGAGAGAGGAGAGAGAAGAGAGGAGAGAGAGAGAGAGAGACCTGGCTCTCAAGAGAAGACAGGCTATGTGCACACTGCCCACAAAATGAGGTGGAAACTGAGCTGCACTTCTTAACCTCCTGCCAAATGTATGACCATACTAAAGACAGATAATTCCCTCAAATTACACAGACCCACAAAGAATTTGAAAACAAATCCAATTTTGATAAACTCCCATGTCTATTGGGTGAAATACCACAGTGTGCCATCACAGCAGCAAGATTTGTGACCTGTTGCTACAAGAAAAGGTCAACCAGTGAAGAACAAACACCATTGTAAATACAACCCATATTTCTGTTTTATTTATTTTCTCTTTTGTACTTTAACTATTTGCACATTGTTACAACACTGTTTATAGACATACTATGACATTTGTAATGTCTTTATTCTTTTGGAACTATTGTGAGTGTAATGTTTACTGTCCTTTTTTATTGCTTATTTCACTTTTGTTTATTGTCTAGTTCACTTGCTTTGGCAATGTTAACATATGCTCTGAGACCAGGTTGCCCAAAGAGACCCAGGCCAGAAACAGAGACCCAATCTAAGTATGAGAAAGTAAAAATATAACTATTTGACACACTGGAAAGAATCAACCAAAACTATTTTTGGAAAACAAATCCAACTACCATATTTCTGTTCTACAAACTGTGAAATAGTTTGTGTGCAAATAGTGTGCAATCAGAGCAGCAAGGTTTGTGGCCTGTTGCCATGACAAAGGGGGCAACAGTGGAGCACAAACAACATTGTAAATACCACCAATAATGTTTATTTGTCTTCCCCCATTATTCATACTACAATAACTAAAACACCGTCCATAGCTGATAAAATAACACTTGAAATGTCTTTATCTTTTTTAGAGCAATGTTTACTATTAATTTCTAATAGTTTTTTGTTGCTAATATTGTTAAATATGTTTCTTATCACCTTTGTTTAATTCACTTCCTTTGGCAATGTAAACATACTGTATGTTTCCCATGCCAAGATAACCCCTTTGAATTGAGAGGTAAGGAGAGAGAGAGAGAGAGAGAGAGAGAGAGAGAGAGAGAGAGAGAGAGAGAGAGAGAGAGAGGCAGAGAGAGGCAGAGAGAGGGGAGAGAGAGAGAGAGAGAGGCAGAGAGAGGGGAGAGAGAGAGAGAGAGAGAGAGAGAGAGAGAGAGAGAGAGAGAGAGAGAGAGAGAGAGAGAATGGGAAAAACGACCATATGAACTACTGCAAAAGGCATAGGGGAATAGTAGTGCAAAGAGGTGGAGTATTTTGTCAATTTACTACACCCTTGATAACGCATGTCATTAACCTTTAAACGTGTTGGGAAATGTATTTGACATAGTTTGAGAAGCAAATGAAATGTGATAGATGGATAAATATGTTCATGCAAAAGCACTGTTATTCAATGATGTGGTATCCTAACAATGATAGTGGTATCCTAACAAACATGTAACTTTCCCACTGGAATGATGAACAGTAGCTAACAGACCAGCTAGGGTCCTGGTGACATACATCAACACAGAATTAAACATTCACATCATCTTATGTAATTGATAGGAGCACAATCTTTTTTGTTGTTGTTGCAAAAACATAGATTGTATGTTGAGTTCTGGCTGAGGAGACCGGGACAGAGAGAATGTGGTGTGTTCTCTGGCACTGCTGTTGTTTTTGGCTGGCTTCTCTACGGAGCAGAGCAGATCTTCTATTCGATGGGAATACATAGAATAGAAAATGTTTTCCTGGTGCAATACAGATACATTGGTGTATAGTACTATGGTCTGGTGTATGTAATGTATATGGGTCTTACACATTATAGTCTAAGACTTCAACACAGGCATAATTAATGTCCTATTTTTTTTAAATGTTTGATAGGGTAGAGCAGGGGTGTCAAACTCATATTACGCCGGGGGCCGCATTCAGTTTTCAATGAGGTCCGGAGCGCCACATTGGAAATTGATTGTATTTCCTTGCCGTCAAAACATTTTTTTTTAAACTCAAATCACCCGCGTATGTTTGACACCCCTGAATAGTGTATTGGACCATTGCTATTTTCCCCAGCCTTGTGTCTTTGACTAGGGCAGGCCATTGAGAAGTATATAGCTCAGTCACCAGCCACACACCATGTAAATAATGATCATTTACTGACTCACACACACACACTCACACACTCTCTTTTATCGTACACAGCATTGATCAATTACAAGGCTCTAGCCCATTACATGCTCCTGACAGTTTTACAGCATGTTATGTACAGCGTGTCAAGCCATGGCATTACAGACTATCATACTCATTCCTGTATAATTAATATAAATTACCTCTCTGTCTTTTTACGACGGTGTAACTGTAATTAGCAGATGAAAGGGGATCGTTGACTGCCCCAAGGTACCGCCTGCCCTGCCGAAGGAATAGCTAGATGGAAAATGAGTGAGGGGACGGCAGGACACACTCTCACAAGTACATGCACAAACACACACACACAAAATATGACTGAAACATATTGAATATCTAGATGAAAACTAAGTGATGGGATGACCCAGGAGGCACCAACGTGTGTGATCCATTTGAACCCTCTCCAGTCCCTCCCTGCCCTGCTGGGTGAGGATACAGTGAGGTGGATCTAATCTAATCACTTACTGCATTGCTGTTGTCTAGATCTGCTGTGCTGTCTAACCTTGTCCTCTTTAACCTTCACATTCTAGCCTGGGTAAACCAGACTGAACGCTATTGAAACAATGGAGCCTTTCACATCTCCCCTCCCCCGAAATCACACACGTGTTTGGGTCAGGACATATAGAATAGGGAATAGGCAGAATTTTTAAAACTGCTGACTGGTTTGATAATGGAATGAATAGATCCAACACCAAATCCTAATAATTTCAAAATGCTTAAAACATAATAACGCACTAATACAATTCAGTGGCATCTCTACATCCATTTAAGAGAGTAAAGAGCGGTTGACTTGTTCACCTAGCAACACAAATTGTAGGCGTTTACAGTGGACCTGACTGGAGGCCAGCCAAGACAATGGATCTGCCAGATGAGTAATGTTTCATTAACTTCACTTAACTTCTTCCTCTCGCTCTGTGTCCCTGGCAGACACCAATACAAGCATCCACTCTGCTGTTACTGCATCTTATAGACAGGCTGCAGGACATACAGCTATTCTCAAGCAATCACACCTGTCAGACATGAGTGCATTTCTCGATTGGTCAAATTAACATTTGGGGGCTCAAGGGAGAATGACACAATTATTCCATGCAAAGAGAAGGGGATTAGAGTCTAGCTCCCTTTCCTTTGACTATCATCACGAATGTGTGTGATCAGGCTCCAAGACAGAAGCAGCTCGATAACTGAACACCCCCTTTCTCTTTTAACTTGTCTTCCCTTCATCCCTCTGCCAAATCATCATTAAAGAGATTAGAGGAAGGATAGAGGGATCAGAGAAGAGGCCCAAAGGAAGGGGGGCTTGAGGAACCCCATTTACTCACTGTGTTTGATAGTAGCAGTAGTACTGCATGGTCCTAGAGACAAGCTGGGGTTGTCAACTTACAACTAGCTTTGTGAGTGACTACAGCCAAGACACCAAAGGAAAATCTATGAAGGAGTTATGACTTTTATTGGATTCTGAGGAGGCTGGTGAGAGGAGCTATAGGAAGACAGGCTCATTGTAATGGCTGGAATGGAACAGTATCAACCACACGTTAACCACAGCTGACTACGTTCCATCAATTTCATTGCAGCCAATACAATGAGTCCGTCCTCCTGTAGCTCCTCCCACCAGCCTCCACTGACGTGGTTATATCATGGACACTGAATGATATACTGATGTTTCATACAAACCAGACGTCTGAACAGACATGTACCGCCATCTGTTTGTGTTGCCTCAGGAAAACATGAGTAATGCTGAAAATAGAGCCAAGGTCTGGACAAGGAGGACCGCTCACTCCAAAACGGTCCACATTAGGCATGGTCATGGATGGTAGACCAGTTACACAATATGATGCGCATTTCAGTTTGTATCAGACACCTTAAAGACATCAGCTTGACATGGTGTGTAGCTACACCAGGGACAAATTTATCATGCACCAAATAAATAAAAAAACAGACCTGAACAGGGAGGGACTAACATTCTCTCTCTCATTGAGAAGTTTTCAGTTGCGTGCCCTAATGAACATGACCCATTAGTAGTGAAATGCAGACATTAACAGGAATGAGAATATTTTTTTAATAGACATCACTGCCAGGTTCAGTATCTACATGATAGTCTGATCTCACATCCACTTCTCTGGAGGGCATCTTTAATTTGCATTAAGATGAGCTTGTGTGTGTTTTTGTGAGGCAGGGGGGGAACGATCAAGAAGAAAGAAGGTTAGCTGAAGCACACAATTCATCTCTCTATTGCTCAGTTTGAAATGGATCACAAGTGCAGGATGATTATCAAGGGGAAAAACTTGACTAATTAGATGTGACCTATTTGTAAACACCTTCACAATTTTACAGCATCTAAACACAACACATAACTGAAAATGTCTCAATAAAGACACTTACATGTAAAGTGTTTACCTCGAATGTGTTTTGGTACATTGACCAGAAGATGGAGCACTCGCTTTAGCTGTGAGTTGCTCCCTGTCTGGCTAGCAGAGTACTCTAAGTACCATGGTGTGACATGGGAACTCTGCAACTGAGGAAACAGTACATGGTTCAAGTGGACTGAAATTCTA
This sequence comes from Salvelinus alpinus, assembly GCF_045679555.1. NCBI lineage: Eukaryota > Metazoa > Chordata > Actinopteri > Salmoniformes > Salmonidae > Salvelinus > Salvelinus alpinus. Next base: position 32,135,105 of record NC_092113.1, read on the forward strand.
CATAATCTACAGTGTAAAAGAGCATATTTATATTTTATAGTGGCTACCTGAGCTTCCATTCAATAAACCCTGACATTAACATATGTCAAAGTGTGACAAGAACAAAAAGGGCAAACAACCACAAAATATCATAGCTTCAGTATCTATAAATGTTTTTATTCAAAAGATTTAAATGCTTGAATTTATCCAGTATTCTGAAGGAACAAAGTGACTAACAACAAGGTTGCGTGATCTGACCATATGTCTGTACCATAGAAATAGGAAGGAAGTATTTCTATGGTCTGTACTATAGTTAACACATGGAATGTTATCAGAGATGAGGGACATAAAGCTGTCAACTTAAACGTTAAGAAAATGCAAACCAGGCAGCAGGAATGTATTGACACACTACCATCCAATATCCCTCTTACAGCTAGCTTCATAGCCAGATACAAGAATACCCTTTTACACTAACGACACATGATCGAAATTATCAATTCAGACAGACAATACTCAGATATCCCTGGCCCTGGGAGTGTCTGATTGGATGAGTGATCAGCCTCTCCTCAGTCCTGATTGGAGACACGGTATGGAGTGAGTTGAGGGGAAGAGATGACATCACAGAGAGGAGGCATGTGTAATGGTGGTACAGTATTAGATGAGGGGAGTTGACAGGTCCTATCGTAGCAGAGACCATTTGATCTGTTCCTTGGCAGACTGTAGCACCTGTAGAAGAAAACTGGCCTTCTAAAATAGATCATACAAATAACATACAAACACACACGTTTGTATAATGAGCCTCCAGTCTGTGTTTATGACATCCATTTGAACTTTTTTTGCATTTCAAAAATGAGACTTTCCCTTTCGAAACAAAGAATGTAAATTAATACCACCTTGATGGATGGACGGAGACCTGCCCAAAGCAGACGATTTTATCTCAATAACAAATCATTTATGGGTAACAATTAAGCACCTTACTCTAATAGTTTTTGATTAAAATGGTCAAAAGGAAACAAATAGCTTTTTAGCAAAAATATATTTTTTTAAATTCAAGCAAGAATTTTGATAGGACTGTCTTGGAGTGGTCTGAGTGAGGGACCTAATTGGAGTGGCCTAATGGGAGGGATATGTAAGCAGAAAACTATAGGTGTTATTGTAAGATGTTTGAGAGTCTGTTATTGGTCTATTAATTTATACCGCCTGGTGATGTCACCAGGCAGGCCATAATTCCACCCATGCAAAACCCATTGATGAGAAGGTCCAGTGTAGATAGTTGCTGGTTGTAAAAACTCAGGAAATAAAACTGCTAAACATTTTTTTACACTTTTACAGTGTTAGTTTCATTAGCTGTTCTACAAATATGACAAAACACAGGAAACCCTAATTTTGACTGCACTGAGTCTTTAAGTAAATGAAGGGAGACCATATGATTTACACATTTACCTCAAACTTTGACAAAGACTAGATAGAAAAAGATGAGTAATGCATGTAAAGCAAAATATGCAGGAATGAATTCATGATTAATTTGTTGAAGGAAAAGAACCATAAGGAAGACAGCCAGCCATTAATCATTAGACAGGGAGGGAGAGAGGAAGAGGAGTGAGAGAAAGAGAGGGGATGGGAGGACAGCAGCCTCTTAAATGAGAACATAATCAAGACTGGAGAGGACCTCAGCTCATAGGCCACACACACACACAGGAACCACCGCACCACCTGCCGATAATTAGCAATCGTGGGCTTTCCATGCATAAGGAAGAGTGGAAGCAGTAGGATTGGAGAGAGTGATGTTGAAGTATATGAGAGAGGGACGTCGGTAGCCTGGAAACCCAGACTTAATTCAGCTCCATTTCATTTTAGTTTTCACTAAATTAGTTAAGTGTAACAAGTGAGGTAAAATATAGTTTGATTCAGTCTGGATTCCCAGGCTAGGACATTGGGCCCAGCTCTTAAGCTTTTAAGGCTGGGTCCTGGTCAAAAGTAGTGCACTACATAGGGACTAGGGTGCTATTTGGACACATCCTAAGTCTCAGGAGAGTAGAGAGTGAATACTGTAATGGCGCATGATCCACACTGAACAATGTAGTATGCTGAGATGAATGAGGTAACTAGGGCTGTTGTACTCACCTGGGTGACAGTCTGCTCTGAGTAGGGCACATCTTCCCCCTGTAGGAGAGATTACATAGTGGGGTTAGGTAACCACACTCAGAACATTAGAGTCCACAGGTTTGAGTGAAGAGTGTTTTCTGAAGAGGAAGGGGACCCTTACCCTTAGTGCCACGCGGTGGACCACTTGCTGAGGATCACTTTCCAGAATCACTCTTTAGGAGACAGCAGAGAGAGAAGCTTGTTATCACTCTCACACTGTGCAAAGAGACGGCCACACTGGACCAGACCACAGCTGTCTTATGACTGTGGTTCACCAAGATCATACAACCATGCTTATTGGTTTGGATGGTTGAAAATAAGCAGCGGTAATTCATTTAGAGTCAATATCCAAAAATTATAAGACATGGAACTCACCCCCCATCCACAATTTCATCCACAGCGAGAAAGAGACCTTCCATATTCTCAAGTAGAGCTCTCCTCTCAACATTCTTTCTACAGAGAAAGACAGATAATTATTCAAGGTTTGCCTTTTGATGAAAGATGTGATGTAACATTTAGCTCTCACCTTAACATTCGTCTCAGTGAGTCAAACAGACAGTTTAGAACAGCCATAGATCTCACCTCAACATTTGGCTCAGTGAGTCAAACAGACAGTTTAGAACAGCCATAGATCTCACCTCAACATTTGGCTCAGTGAGTCAAACAGACAGTTTAGAACAGCCATTAGCATCAACTGTTGGAGGGGAACAAAACACAGAAACAACAAAAAGGTCATTTAGAGTATGGCAGAGTGCACTGCACTGAATCATACAATTTATTCATTATATGTTTCCAATCACGGCCTTCCAATATGTTTACCTCATTTTCATGTGAGCTTCCAACGACATAGAAGAAGAGATCAATGTTGCTCTTGTAGACAACTGTGAGGCCCTCTAGCAACGCGATCTCACCTGAGTATGCACAGAAACATGACAATGGCTGCGTTTATACATGGAGGCCAATTCTGATTATTTTTTTCACAAATTGGTCTTCTGACCAATTAGATCAGCTCTGAAAATGATCTGATGTGAAAAGATCTGATTGCTCAAAAGACCAATTAGTGGACAAAAGACCAGAACACTATTCACTGACCTGAGAATGTATATGTACATGTGTGTATTAAAATGCATTTCATACTGTCAGTCCGGTGTGTCTTGCTGAAGATGTTCTTCTCAAAAGCTTTCTGTTCCTTTACTGAAGGGTAGGTGTCATCATAATACTGTAAATAAAGCATTAATAAAAAGAGGTGTGAAACCACAACTAATTGTTGTTTGTACATTTCATATGGTATGCTAATAATGCAGCTGTGTATTACATAATGACAGAATGAGTTACATAGCAGGGATCACCAACTTTGGCCCTGAGCTACTGAGTGTATGCAGGCTTTTGTTCCAGCCAAGTACTAACACACCTTTACGTAATACACTTATCAATGTCTTACTTTAGCATAGAGTCGTTCTCCATCATTATCCAGAATGAGTACTGCCTTCACGGTGTATAATGACGGTTCCTGTTGTGAAAATACACAGACATGACTGCCTAGCAGATAAGTTACACATCATCAATACACAGTAGCTAGCTAGCTAACGTTAGCAAACTACCTAACTAAAGGAAAGTACACTTACTAGCGGAAACATGTGTCATTACTACGCTGATAGCCATTCCTAGTAACTACGCATTGTAACCAGAGATTTGCTGCTGTAACTAGTTAGCAAGTTAATTTTCTAAAACAGCGGACGGTGAGTTCGCCAGGTAACGTTACCGTCTATAGCTAACTGACTAACAGCTCCTTCCCAATTCTCAGCAGGCAGCAGACACACTAATCTCTCTTTTGCAAAGGTTGCTAGTCTCCCAACAAAAATCGAATCAGGAAATTTAACATAAAGAATGATTTTTTTTTTTAAATAAACGTTACCAGCATTACCGTATCCATCTTATTTGCTAAGTTGCTAGCTAGCAAACTTCCTAGTTAGCTGCCTAAAGGTTTATGTCGTCTTCCATTGGATGATAAACCGCATCAATCAAAACGCCCCGCTATGACACCGCCCATATCATTCCGAGGACAGAGTTCAAGCACAGACAGAACAATAGTTTAGTTATAAAAATCGTTGGTAAAAGTCAACAAGCCCATACCAACAATTTATATACACACTAGATGACATATTAGGGGTGTTGTGTTGAAGCCACAGTGCCTCCATCTTGGCACTCCCCCACAGTTGCGTAAAAAGTATTTTGGAAGCATTTTTGAGATTACTAATGTTACTGTCCCCACTACAACAACAAAAATACTTAAAAGTGCACTATGCAGAAATCGCTCCGCCATTTCCTGGTTGCAACATTTTTAATAGTTTTCCGAATTTCAGTTTATGTGATAAAACAAGCAAGTATGGTGTAGAGAATGATTTTACCATCTAACCTGCTGTGAAATGTATTTTTCCATAAACAAAAATATAGTATTTTCAGCTATTTGAAGCTCGTGTATAAAACCGAAAATAAAAGATGCAAAAACTAAACTGAAGGGGAAGCATAGAAATAGCCCACACAGAACAAATCTACTGCTTCTTAAGGCCAGTTTATACTTGCTTTGATGTCGGATGGCAATAGAATGTTCATGATGTCGCTACAAGAATTGACTACAGACATGTCAATAGATGGACTGTAAACCAACCTTTAGACTTGCTTTCAATGAGAATGACAGACCTACAACTCACATTTCTATGTGAATTTGGTTGGGTAGCCCACAATGTTAGATATTGCAGCTTTAAACACATGTAATTCTGTCCTTGAAACGTTTAATTGAAATCTGTAGATCTCCATTCATTCCTATGGAAGACTGCGCCTACTGGGGAGTGGCAATATGGCCGACCGGTGGCTTAAAAAGCCTCTCAATGGCCAATACATAGCATCAGCAATCAAGGGTTTATATACAGTGCATTCTGAAAGTATTCAGACCCCTTGACTTTTTTCACATTTTGTTACATTACAGCCTTATTCTAAAATTGATTACATTGTTTTTTCCCTCATCAATCTACACACAATACCCCATAATGACAAAGTAAAAACAGGTCTTTAGAAATTGTTGCAAATGTATTAAAAATTAAAAACGGAAATATCACATTTACATAAGTATTCAGACCCTTTACTTTGTTGAAGCACCTTTGGCAGTGATTACAGCCTCGAGTCTTCTTGGGTATGACGCTACAAGCTTGGCACACCTGTATTTGGGGAGTTTCTCCCATTCTTCTCTGCAGATCCTCTCAAGCTCTGTCAGGTTGTATGGGGAGCGTTGCTGCACAGCTATTTTCAGGTCTCTCCAGAGATGTTTGGGCTCTGGCTGGGCCTCTCAAGGACATTCAGAGACTTGTCCCGAAGCCAATCCTGCGTTGTCTTGGCTCAGTGCTTAGGGTTGTTGTCCTGTTGGAAGGTGAACCTTCACCCCAGTCTGAGGTCCTGAGCACTCTGAAGGAGATTTTCATCAAGGATCTCTCTGTTTTTTGCTTCATTCATCTTTCCCTCGATCCGGACTAGTCTCCCATTCCCTGCCACTGAAAAACATCACCACAGCATGATCCTGCCACCAACATGCTCCATAGGGATGGTGCCAGGTTTCCTCCAGACGTGACGTTTGGCATTCAGGCCAAATAGTTGAATCTATGTTCCATCAGACCAGAGAATATTGTTTCTCATGGTCTGACAGTCCTTTGGGTGCCTTTTGGCACACTCCAAGCAGGCTGTCATGTGCCTTTTATTGAGGAATGGCTTCCGTCTGGCCACTCTACCATAGAGGCCTGATTGGTGGAGTGCTGCAGAGATGGTTGTCTCTCTGGAAGGTTCTCCCATCTCCACAGAGGAACTCTGGAGCTCTGTCAGAGTGACCATCGGGTTCTTGGTCACCTCCCTGACCAAGGCCCTTCTCCCCGATTGCTCAGTTTGGCCGGGCGGCATGCTCTAGGAAGAGTCTTGGTGGTTCCAAACTTCTTCCATTTAAGAATGATGGAGGCCACTGTGTTCTTGTGGACCTTCAATGCTGCAGATTTTTTTTTACCCTTCCCCAGATCTGTGCCTCGACACAATCCTGTCTTGGGGCTCTACGAACAATTCCTTCGACCTCATGGCTCGGTTTTTACTATGACATGCACTGTCAACAAAGGGAAGCAAAGCCACGAGCTGCCCAGTGACACGAACCTACCAGACAAGCTAAATTACCTCTATGCTCGATTCGAGGCAAATAACACTGAAACATGCATGATAGCACCAGCTGTTCCAGATGACTGCATGATCACACTCCCCGTAGCCGATGTGAGTAAGACCTTTAAACAGGTCAACATTCACAAGGACGCAGGGCCAGACGGATTACCCGGACGTATACTTCAAGCATGCGTTGACCAACTGGCAAGTGTCTTCACTGACATTTTCAACCTGTCCCTGACTGAGTCTGTAATACCAACATTTTTCAAGCAGACCACCATAGTCCCTGTGCCCAAGAACACTAAGGTAACCTGCCCAAATGACTACCGACCCGTAGCACTCACGCCTATAGCCATGAAGTGCATTGAAAGGCTTGTTATGGGTCACATCAACAACGTAATCCCAGAAAACCTAGACCCACTCCAATTTGCATACCGACCCAACAGATCCACAGATGATGCAATCTCTATTGCACTCAACTCTGCCCTTTCCCACCTGGACAAAAGGAACACCTATGTGAGAATGCTGTTCATTGACTACAGCTCAGCGTTCAACACCATAGTGCCCTCAAAGCTCATCACTAAGCTAAGGACCCTGGGACTAAACACCTCCCTCTGCAACTGGAACCTGGACTTCCTGACAGGCCGCGCCCAGGTGGTAAGGGTAGGGAACAACACATCCGCCACGATGATCCTCAACACGGGGGCCCCTCAGGGGTGCGTACTCAGTCCCCTCCTGTACTCCCTGTTCACTCATGACTGCACAGCCAGGCACGACTCCAACACCATCATTAAGTTTGCAGATGAAACTGCAGTGGTAGGCCTGATCACCGACAACGATGAGACAGCCTATAGGGAGAAGGTCAGAGACCCGGTAGTGTGGTGCCAGGACAACAACCTCTCCCTCAACATGATCAAGACAAAGGAGATGATTGTGGACCACGGGAAAAGGAGGACCGAGCACGTCCCCATTTTCATCGACGGGGCTGTCGTGGAACAGGTTGAGAGCTTCAAGTTCCTTGGTGTCCACATCACCAACAAACTATCATGGTCCAAACACACTAAGACAGTGGTGAAGAGGGTACGACAAAGCCTATTCACCCTCAGGAGACTGAAAAGATTTGGCATGGGTCCTCGGATCCTCAAAAGGTTCTACATCTGCACCATCGAGAGCATCCTGACTGGTTGCATCACTGCCTGGTATGGCAACAGCTCGGCCTCCGACAGCAAGACACTATAGAGGGTAGTGCGTACGGCCCAGTACATCACTGGGGCCAAGCTTCCTGCCATCCAGAACCTCTATATCAGGCGGTGTCAGAGGAAGGCCCTAAAAATTGTCAAAGACTCCAGCCACCCTAGTCATAGACTGTTCTCTCTGCTACCACACGGCAAGCGGTACCAGAGCGCCAAGTCGAGGTCCAAAAGGCTTCTTATTAACAGCTTCTACCCCCAAGCCATAAGACTCCTGAACAGTTAATCAAAGGGCTACCCAGGCATCCTCTTTTACGCTGCTGCTACTCTCTGTTTATAATCTATGTATAGTCACTCTAACACTAACCACATGTACATATTATCTCAACTAACCGGTGCCCCCGCACATTGACTCTCTACCGGTACCTGCTGTATATAGCCTCGCTTGTTATTTTACTGCTGCTGTTTAATTATTTGTTACTTTTATTTTCTATTTTCTATTTTTTTCTTAAATTCTTAAATCATTGTTGGTTAAGGGCTTGTAAAGTAAGCATTTCCATGTAAGGTCTACACCTGTTGTATTCGGCGCATGTGACAGATTTGATTTGATTTGAACTGTGGGACCTTATATAAAAAGATGTGTTCCTTTCCAAATCATGTGCAATCAATTGATTTTACCACAGGTGGACTCCAATCAAGTTGTAGAAACATCTCAAGGATGATCATTGAAAACAGGATGCAACTGAGCTCAATTTCGAGGCTCATATCAAAGGGTTTGAATACTTATGTAAATAAAGTATCTCAGTGTTTTACATTTACATTTAAGTCATTTAGCAGACGCTCTTATCCAGAGCGACTTTACTTTTAATACATTTGCAAAAAATGATAAAAACCTGTTTTTGTTTCATCATTATGGGGTATTATGTGTAGATTAATGAAAACTTTTTTTTAAATACATTTTAGAATAAAGCTGTAACGTAACAAAATGTGGAAAAAGTCAAGGGGTCTGAATACTTTCCGAATGCACTGTACATAATTGATCCAGACTATTGCTTGACTTGGGCAGGAGCTCACCGGAGCTGAGTACCAGCACCTCAAATTTGCTACTGCTAGAGCTCCTGTAACCTCTTATAGAATATTAGCTAAAAAGCATTGTGAAGCTCCTGCACCTAAATATAAACAGTACCGGCACCCAAAATGAGTACAGGCACCTATTTCAATCAAGTCAATCACTGGTCCAGGTCATTCTAATTAGGTGCAATACATGAGAGAATATACTTTGAATGTAATGTTTCTGTTACTGTAAATTAAACAATTGGGTTACCTGCTCATATAATTAATTATGCAGGCTTTAATTGTGTTTAGGTATCAGGTTCAGGGGCCAACGTTTGTGGTTGGAGGAGCTGACTGTACCAAATGAAGACATAGTCAGGGAGGGACTGTGCAGTTAGGTAGTAACATTTCCAGCAAGCAGAGTGGTGGTGGTATACCACATAGCCACAATAGAGGTATTATAAACGTCTCAAGTCAGATTTCTTTGACCAAAGGACATGCTCTTTGAGGGCATGTTCTTCAACTACACCACTGCAAACATTAGATTTTGCATTGCAGCATTATGTAACTTTTATATAACCATTATATAAAGGCCTACGGTAATGGAGGTAGGCCAACTTTGTTCCTCTCTGGCCGTAGATCCTCTGATTTCCCCTTTGATTCCAATGTCTGTCTGAGTATATTCGGACATGTCGTATGAAGCGTTTTTTTAAAGATCCTCCCACATTAAACCAACCTAATTATCCTGGTTGTTTCTTCTGGGAAGTATCAATCTGGAAACCCATGGATGTTGATGCTGATGGGATTTTCCCTTTTTTATTCCCAATCCATTCAGCATGACATCAGTGTTTACGTGTCAACCTCTATTTTGGTTAACACATCAATTATGTCTGTTATTGCAGGCAGTATTGTGATTGTAATATTGTTTTCAGGGGAAAGGCACATTGCCATTAAAGTTATTATTTAGGTCCTAGAATGTATGCTTCCAAACTTAAATGTAAATTCATATTATAGATTATATAGCCTGCATTTAATGATAACATATGATTACAAAAAAATACACTTGCAACAGTCCTGTGGTTAACCGACACATTTTACAATGTTGCAATGGTTTTTCACAATTGTACCACTAAAGATTTCGAAATGACCCTTGATGTCTGAGAGGAAACAATATGCAGCCTTGAACTGTTCAGTTAAAAGGTTGATGCTTCTCAGAGGAATGTTGGCATGCCATATTGTTTGTAGTTTAGAAGTATAAGAACATTTTGGTTTTAACCGAATCCTCTGATCTTGTACTTAAATTGCCTGTGTTTTTACTGTATAGACTATTCTCGATATAACCATGACAACAGTGACTGTTGCTACTTTACATGCCTAATCCAAAAATGTATTAATAATTTACCCAAAGATCTGTATAACTAAACCAAGATAGACCACAGCCTGTCATTTCCAATGGGAACAAATTAGTCATAGTGTGTAGAACAAGCAAGGAAGGGGGCAGAGCCAAGCACCAGCTAGCAAGATCCTATTGGCGCATTTTAGCATGACCTGCATATTTCCGTTAGGGAACGCCTACTATGTGAAGTGCACGTGTTCAATAACTCAAGGAGTGCCTTTAGAAGGATTGCCTTTGCACTCCTTCTAAACAACGCAATTAAAAAAAAACTTTTGCAAAGGGTAAAGTCTACAAACCTTAGTCAACTCTGTTCATAACAAATTCAAAGTTCCATCTTCTCCCACTACCCACCAGTGGGCTTCCCCTCACTACCATATTTTGTAGTGAGTGGAAACGCCAAGTGGATGCTTCACATTTAAACATCCAGTGAAATATCTGTCTCGTTGTTCTATCTGGGATTTATCTCTATACAAGATGGGCAAATGGGTTTTCCTTTCAATTCAATAGTATTGAATCTGAAAGACAGGTCACAGGTCGGGGAGAGGGCCTCCATAACCATAGCTCCTAGCTTTTCAAATAAAACACTGTTGTAGTGAGAGCTAGAGGAGAACATGTTTTCATGTAACTGATGGAAAATCGTAAGCCGTTGACAGTGTAAAGTCTAAAGGCAACACTTTTGCATTATGCCTCCTTCTAAAGTACTCAAGCCACTTCAAATGAACACCTTAATCAATATGATGATGAAATTAAACAACAGGATCTCCAAAAAGCATGTACCGGTATAACAAATATCCACTTTCTCTGGTAGTTCTATCACAGTCATCATTACAGTAAACCTGATGGCCGTCTGTTGCGGTTGAGTAAAATGTTTGCCATTGACCAATCATTACACCTGACAAACAACAAATGAGGAACATTAACCTGCAGTATCATTGCATTCATTGGTAATGTCTCAATATGACCAATGATAAGATGTACAGATTAGGCTACTTGTGATATTTCACAATACAGCGTCACCTTTTCAAACCTCACATTTTGAAAAGCTATTATTTTATGACTTTGTACTTCAAACAATAATGAGATTACATTATTAATCAGCAGGAAGTACAACAGGAATGTGTATGGTCATAGTGGGGTGCGAAGTAATTGGAAGTGTTTGTGTGTGTGTGTGTGTTTGTGTTTGTGTTTGTGTGTGTGTGTGTGTTTGTGTGTGCATGCGTGTGTGTCTGCATCCATTCATGGATGCAGAAACACAGTGAGCGAGAGGAGGGAAGGGAGGATGCTGGGTGGCGGAAGCTCTGCTCGGTGCTGATAAAAGCAGCGTTGGGTGCTTATGAAGGGAGCTGCTAACTCCTGTGGTTTTAAGCATGAGATGGGGAGAGGGGAGCAGCCCATGCTATCGCATTGTCCCTCCAACCTCCCTGCCTTGCACCGTCCGTTGCACAATGCTGGGCGATGTCTACTGTCCACTAACTTGCATTTGCCATGCAATGTGAACACACATTGATATTTACTTCGGAATTGGGCTGGAATTTATGTTGAATAGTATCATCATTGCTATTGGCCCATGTCCTGTCTCTGAACATGATGTATTGCTGATATACTTGTGGTGATGCATGACATTCCCCTCCATGGTATCAATAAAGTACTACTACTACTACTATTTCTACTTTCCATGTCATCTCTCTTTTCCTCTCTCTTCCAAGCAGCTACTGGCTCATTTTTCCCTTCTTCAGACCACAACCAGGAGAAACAAACATTCTCATGTTGTTCAGTGCTGAGGTATTTTTTCCGCTCGAATCATATACAGCATATTTTTAGATTGTTAAAGCATGACCTCCAATACCGCACCTCTTCCTCTCTAATGACACAATGGTGACAATAATTTAAAAAATACCTATTTAGAGGAAGAAGGGAAAAACACATTATTAATCATGGAGTAGAATGAGTGGAACATGCACCTCTTATTATTATTGGTGTCCTTCAGTAGGGGTTTCTTTGCAGCAATTTGACCATGTAGGCCTGATTCACACAGTCTCCTCTGAACAGATGATGTTGAGATGTGTCTGTTACTTGAACTCTGTGAAGCATTTATTTGGGCTGCAATCTGAGGTGCAGTTAACTCTAATGAACTTATCCTCTGCAGCAGAGGTAACTCTGGGTCTTCCTTTCACGTGGCGGTCCTCATGAGAGACAGTTTCATCATAGCTCTTGATGGTTTTTGCGACTGCACTTGAAGAAACTTTCAAAGTTCTTGAAATTTTCCACATTGACTGAAATTCATGTCTTGAAGTAATGATGGACTGTTGTTTCTCTTTGCTTATTTGAGCTGTTCTTGCCATGATATGGACTTTGGTCTTTTACCAAATAGGGCTATCTTCTGTATACCACCCCTACCTTGTCACAACACAACTGATTGGCTCAAACGCTTTAAGAAGGAAAGAAATTCCACAAATTAACTTTTAAAAAGGCACACGTGTTAATTGAAATACATTCCAGGTGACTACCTCATAAAGCTGGTTGAGAGAATGAGAAGAGTGTGCAAAGCTGTCATCAAGGCAAAGGGTGGCACCTTTGAAGAATCTCAAATATAACATATATTTTGATTTATTTAACACTTTTTTGGTTATGATTCCATATGTGTTATTTCATGGTTTTGATGTCTTCACTATTATTCTACAATGTAGAAAATAGTCAAAATAAAGAAAAACCTTGAATGAGAAGGGTACTATTTAATGAAGCTGCCAGTTGAGGACTTTGGCGTCTGTTTCTCAAACTAGACACTTTAATGTACTTGTACTCTTGCTCAGTTGTGCACCGGGGCCTCCCACTTCTCTTTCTAATCGGGTTAGAGACAGTTTGCACTGTTCTGTGAAGGGATTAGTACACAGCGTTGTACGAGATCTTCAGTTTCTTGGCAATTTCATGGAATAGCCTTCATTTCTCAGAACAAAAATAGACTGACAAGTTTCAGAAGAAAGGTCTTTGTTTCTGACCATTTTGAGCCTGTAATCGAACCCACAAATGCTGATGCTCCAGATACTCAACTCGTCTAAAGAAGGCAAGTTTTATTGCTTCCTTAATCAGCACGACAGTTTTCAGCTGTACTAACATAATTGCAAAATGGTTTTCTAATGATCAATTAGCCTTTTAAATTATAAACTTGGATTAGCTACCACAACATGCCATTGGAACACAGGTGTGATAGTTTCTGATAATGGGCCTCTGTACGCCTATGTAGATATTCCATAAAAAATCTGCCATTTCCAGCTACAATAGTCATTTACAACATTAACAATGGACAAAAATGTGCTTTTCTTTCAAAAACACGGACATTTCTAAGTGACCACAAACTTTTGAACGGTAGTGTAAATATGTACAGTATATATGTATGTGATGGGATGTATAGACATTATGGACAGTATATGGATAGAATATGTAGTATATCTGAATAATAGTATATGTACAGCAATAGTTGAATAGGTTGGCCTTGACTAGAATACAGAATATAAATATGAAGTCAGTTAAACAGTATGTAAACACTATTAAAGTGACCAGTGTTCTATGACTATGTACATATGGCAGCAGCCTCTAAGGTGCATGGTCGTGTAACCGGGCGGTAGCCGACTAGTGACAGTGGCTAAGTTCAGAGCAGGCTACTGGGTGGAAGCTGTCTAGTGGTGACTATTTAACAGTCTGATGGCCTTGAGATATAATCTGTTTTTCAGTCTCTGTCTCAGCTTTGATGCACCTGTACTGACCTCGACTTCTGGATGATAGCGGGGTGAACAGGCCGTGTCTCGGGGGGACAAGGGGACAGGGACAAAGGAATAAATAAATAGTGAGTTTGGGGGATTATACTCAGAGATGTTATACAAATCATGGGAATGGACAAGAAATCTTATCAAAATCAAGAGACACTTTAAAGCAGAACAAATTGAAAAGTACTTACCCAAGATGTCAAAGACCAATTGCTGCAAACAAACACCACCACAAAGAGAGGGCGTTGAGCTAGGAACTGCAATTAGGGTGAAAACCATTGTGGTCTGGGTAATAACAGCCTAGTCTTTGGCATCCTTAGGAGGTGGGTGAGTAGGGGGCTGTGTGCTAGGAAGCTGAGAAGTTGGGAAGTCCCTTCTCTGTCTGATTCCTGGTAGACACCCACCTCTCTTGACTCTGTCAGCCACCTACTTGTTACATTTTGACACAAAAACATCATCATAATCTGTGGCTTGGAGCTAGGATCTGACTTTATAATATGACTTTTTAAAACTTCTGCCATGTTCTTTTATGTGTACTATTAGAAGTACACTGAGTGTATAAAACATTAGGAACACCTTCATAATTTTGAGTTGCCCTCAGAACAGCCTCACTTCGTTGGGGCATGGACTCTACAAGGCGTCGAAAGCATTCCACAAGGCCCATGTTGACTCCAATGCTTCCCACAGTTGTGTCAATGTTGCTGGATGTCCTTTGGGTGGTGGACCATTCTTGATACACATGGAAAACTGTTGAGTGTGAAAAACCCAGCAGGGTTGCAGTTCTTAACATATTCAAACCGGTGCGCCTGGCACCTACTACTACACCCTCGTTCAAAGGCACTTCAATCTTCTGTCTTGCCCATTCACCCTCTGAATGGCACACATACACAATCCATGTCTCAATTGTCTCAAGCCTTATTAAACATCCTTCTTTAACTTGTCTCCTCCCCTTAATCTACACACTAATTGAAGTCGATTTAAGAAGTGACATCAATAAGGAATCATAGCTTTTACCTGGATTCACCTGCAGTCTATGTCATGGAAAGAGCAGGTGTTCCTAATATTTTGTACACTCAGTGTATGTTCCTTGTGATTTACAAATATGACTGGTTTCTTGTTTCTTTAATCAACGTTTAGGAAATATGAACCCCACCTTTATAAATCGATTTTGTAGAATTCCCCTTTCATGTTGTTTTTTGGATAAACATTCATGTTGCATGTCGTTACTATGCATACAGATTTGGAACATGAGAATACCACACCAGCACTTGGACGACCGCTATATGTACATTACTGCACAGAAGTAAAACTACTCCACCAAGCTCATCAAATAATTGAGAAGGGTTCAATTGGTTTATTGCCAATTACCAATTCCTGGATATGTATAGATAAGTCTAGTAAAATGTCCACCGTGCTAGTGTTATTCATTAGACAGGTTAGGCTTGTCTTTATGCATACAGAATGTGTTAGATTGGGGCAGTGGTGGGGAGAGTTTTGTAAGTCACGCTCCTCTCCATTCTCCCCCTGCTCCTCTCTCTCCCTCAGTGGTTGCTCTGCCAGATATAAGAACAATGTAGCCTTTCTTACCTGGTGGAGGTGTACATTCCATCCCTACTAAACTAAGTCTCAATCCAGCCTGTCTGCAACTCACCCCCGTCCCCCACTTGCACAGGGCCCTCGCTAACAGCAATCAATACCAGGGTGGTTTAACTCCAGGTGCTCCAGATCACACTCCACAAACCTCTCCTTTCAGAGGACTTCTGAGGGAAGCTTTCTTATAGGCCTTTCGTACGAAGCGGACTTGCTGACTCGCGATCAGCTAGATTTGTATAAGGATTTGTGCATCATGTTGTGTCATGTCTATGAGTAATAATGGTTAATTAGTCAAAGAATGTAGACAACATGTAGATTAAACAACTATTCATCCTAGCTAAGACTAATTTGCCTTTGTTTTAAAAGGTAACAAGGGGTTGTTTAGGAGTATGTCGTGTCCTTTGTCTGTGGTTTTCTCCTGTGGGGAAAAAGGGATTTTTTGTTGTTGTCAGAGTGCAAGTGTTTTATTAATGATAGAAGCATGCTAAAAACTGTGGTGTGGTTGCTTTACAGGAAAGTTGCTTACATCGAAGGCAGAGACACCCCTTTTCTGCTGGGGACTGTCTATGTAGCAGAGCAGAGAGCTAGAGATTGGCAGAGAGAAACACAGAAAGAGAGAGAGAGAGAGAGAGAGAGAGAGAGAGAGAGAGAGAGAGAGAGATAGAAAGAGTGAAAGCACATGCACTCCCTATAATGGTCGGTTAAAAGTGGACACGTTCACCTTCGTCCTCACAAAAGTGAATATAAAGTCATTTTAATCTTCTCTACCAGGATTATTATGTTTCTACTGTGTCATTCTGAAGAGTTTTGTCTCCCGAACACGTGTTGAAGACTCAGAGACATGTTGCTCAGGTATGTTCTTTCTCCAGCTTTTTTTCATTGCCAGATAATGCTACTTCTTTCATGTTTTAAATATACCCTGTTTTTCCTTTTTCATACATTCATTATTACCTTGTCACTGTGCAAAACAGGTTCTCAAAAATATTAGAAGCAATTGATAGCTGGTTATTCAACAAACATAATCCCATTGACAACATACAACTGACAATCAATTGCCACTAAATTCAAAAATAGTCACAAGCATATATTAAAAACATTATGCAAATGCCCAAGATGAAGAACAAGCATATATTTATAATCAAACTGTCATCTTAGTAGCCTATATATTGAGTAGAAAGTAGTTAGGCCAGATAACTTTTTTAGCCATTAATTTATCTCCAGTTAGTAAATTACCTATTCACTGTTACTATTCAAGCCTTATTTGTCCTCTTCAGGAATTAGTGTCATGGTTACTTACTGACCATTTCTAAGAGATTACTCTTCAGAACTACACATTGCATCCTTTTCTCTTGTCCACAGTACTCTATCTGGGTTAGCATTGCTGCCCTTGCGCCTAATAATGTGAGTAAAAAATGTATGCTGAGTAGTAGGATTGTGATGTATAGCCCACCACCTTCTCACTCTGAGCTGCTTTTTGCGTTAATGCAACACCTGATGTAAGATCTGTAAGACCTGGTTGATAGCCAGGCCAGGCGACTTTATCTGTCCCCTCAGTACTAGAGGAAACAGCCTTCACCACAAACATAACAGTGGTTATGGCAGGATATGAGTTACAAGCCCATCTATGTTGTTTATGCTATGCATGGGAACCTGTAGCTACAGATCACAGAGTACAAATACAAAGATGGATGACCATGTAGTGATTTGATGAATTAGGTGACTGGGTATTTACTGGGATAATGTCACATTTTTGCAATAGTGTTCAGGTGAGAGCCATCACCTCCTAGTTGTGTGAGAGTGACATGCGAATGTGTGAGCCAAAGTGATGAATCAAGTTTTCTCCTCTGAAGCAGCAATGTATCCTGTTGTAAATTATATACTTTATCACTAAGATCTTTAAAATCAGGAAAACTTGGCATATACAGATTGCTTGAAAATATTTTGTGTTGCCGGGGAGATGAGAATTTTAAAAAAATAAACTAAAGTAAATAAACAATTGTGGTAATGGAAGATGGAATGGTCATCATTGTGCTGTTGCAGAGGATTCCTGCTCTGTTCCTGAGTATAAATAAGTTGCTTGAATGATGTTGAGTTCCAAACAAAGCCAGTGAGGAATGCCAGTAAATGCTGGATGATGCATAACTTTGTTTTTGCCTGTCCATTGTTCAAAAGTTAGACTATGATCTCTCATCATCCAAAGTATCCTAGTCAGTATCTATAGTGCCAACTACAATACATAAAACGAAATATGAAATTCATGTGTGGTACAATGACTATAAAAACCAGCACAATGTGCTGTCTGCTACT
This sequence comes from Salvelinus alpinus, assembly GCF_045679555.1. Classification (NCBI taxonomy): domain Eukaryota; kingdom Metazoa; phylum Chordata; class Actinopteri; order Salmoniformes; family Salmonidae; genus Salvelinus; species Salvelinus alpinus. The sequence continues at coordinate 32,152,717 of NC_092113.1, forward strand.
CTCAAATGAGCACTTATTAATGGGAATGTCCCCGATGTATGTCCACTATCATCATTACTGATCCAGAGCATCTAAAGAGGGATAAAATACGTTATTAAGTCCTATAAAGCATTTTAAAGATTAAACCATTTATAAAGGTTATCAAGCCCTCCCTGACTTTCAATTTACACTAAGAAGCATAGGCCCGACTGCATAGGCCCCAGCCCCAGCTTACTGCTGCAGAGGGAGCACTGTGCTGTCTCCCAGCAGATTGTCTTATCAGTGACTGACATAGTAGCACCACAGCTCAGCTGATAGGAGGGATCCAGCCCAACGGAACTCTGTGTGCCTGGTCGTCGCATGTCCCAAACAGTTCAACACTCATCTAGTACATGTAGCCATCTCTAGTGGGTCTACCTTTATGGTATGTGCATCTTTCTGCAGTATGAAATGAGGTGCGTGTTCAGTTTACAGAGGTGATAAATACACCAGGTTCTCTTCAAGGATTGTAACATGTAGTGTTTTTCTTAGATGAGGTGAGACTTCTAGTGTTTTCCTTTGTGTGTTAGCATCTACGTATTGAATCAATAGAGAGGAGTTCAGCATGTAATCAGTGTATTCTGATGGCTAAATAAAAATGAAAAAAGCTGATAATCGTTGTTTCTGTCTGTCTGTTCCAGGAGGGTTCCCTGCAACCACAGCCTGTCCTGAATGTGTGCAGCAGCCAACTATATACTCCCACTGAGGAGACAAAGTGAGGTGGGTGACATCATGTAATGAAATAGACCGTTGAGACAACGTTGTGTGGTGGTTGTGTATTTGCTGGGCATCGATTTCTTTCCTGTGAAAAAGGGTTATGTTTTATTCATTAAAACACACACACCTACATATGATTGTGACCAATTGTGTTCAACTATTTGAAGAAGCAAGTACCAGAAAGTATCTATCATGACATTTTTCATATTGTAAGTATAAATACTGTCAAAATAGGGTTGTAAAATAAAGCATAAAAATGCCATAACTCAAAGATATCTAAGATTTGCAGCTTTTACCAATTCATTCTCCAGGGCTTGGCGAATCCGGGCAGGCTGTGTGGGGGGGTGTCGATGCCCGCCCATGCCCCTGGAGCCCGGTCACGTGGAGCACCCCACGACCCAGAGATGGACCTAGCCTGGCAGGAACTGATGGCCATCACAGAGCTTCAGGTAGGAGGATGAGTATTCAATAGCCTGATAATTATGTAACCATATAGCTGAAATGTGATTTGAGTTTGAGTGAAAGCCTCTCTCTTCTGCCTACATCAGCTGGTCATGTAGCCATAGCGATATGGAAAACTATAGCTATTGTTTTTAATGATATCCTTACTGTGTGAGATGCAATTTCATACTGTTGGCCTCTCTTAGCAAAACACTCCCATGGCAGTGAATTAGGCAACCACAAACAGACAGAAAAGAGAAAATGACACAATCTTGCAAACCAACCACAGTAGTGTCAAGTTTATGTATACACATTTAATCTAAGGAAATGCTGTGTATTCCCACTTAAAAAGTAACACACACTCGACAATGGGCCAATTGAGTTATGGCAGGATGAAGAGACAGGGAGTGGGGGCAAGCACAGCACTGTACATCGCAAGCAGCCCCTTGCACAGCACAATGACCACCTGTTTCCACATGAAACTTGATAACACACCTAAGAGAGACTTGCATGGGCAGCATGAGCTATGGGTGTATACTAAGGTGGAGGTAAACTGTGTGCTATGGGTGTATACCAAGGTGGAGGTAAACTGTGTGCTATGGGTGTATACCAAGGTGGAGGTGAACTGTGTGCTATGGGTGTATACCAAGGTGGAGGTAAACTGTGTGCTATGGGTGTATACCAAGGTGGAGGTAAACTGTGTGCTATGGGTGTATACCAAGGTGGAGGTAAACTGTGTGCTATGGGTGTATACCAAGGTGGAGGTGAACTGTGAGCTATGGGTGTATACCAAGGTGGAGGTGAACTGTGTGCTATGGGTGTATACCAAGGTGGAGGTGAACTGTGAGCTATGGGTGTATACCAAGGTGGAGGTGAACTGTGAGCTATGGGTGCATACCAAGGTGGGGGTGAACTGTGTGCTATGGGTGTATACCAAGGTGGAGGTAAACTGTGTGCTATGGGTGCATACCAAGGTGGGGGTAAACTGTGTGCTATGGGTGTATACCAAGGTGGGGGTGAACTGTGTGCTATGGGTGCATACCAAGGTGGGGGGGGAACTGTGTGCTATGGGTGTATACCAAGGTGGAGGTAAACTGTGTGCTATGGGTGTATACCAAGGTGGAGGTAAACTGTGTGCTATGGGTGTATACCAAGGTGGAGGTAAACTGTGTGCTATGGGTGTATACCAAGGTGGAGGTGAACTGTGAGCTATGGGTGTATACCAAGGTGGAGGTGAACTGTGTGCTATGGGTGTATACCAAGGTGGAGGTGAACTGTGAGCTATGGGTGTATACCAAGGTGGAGGTGAACTGTGAGCTATGGGTGCATACCAAGGTGGGGGTGAACTGTGTGCTATGGGTGTATACCAAGGTGGAGGTAAACTGTGTGCTATGGGTGCATACCAAGGTGGGGGTAAACTGTGTGCTATGGGTGTATACCAAGGTGGGGGTGAACTGTGTGCTATGGGTGCATACCAAGGTGGGGGGGGAACTGTGTGCTATGGGTGTATACCAAGGTGGGGGTGAACTGTGTGCTATGGGTGCATACCAAGGTGGAGGTGAACTGTGTGCTATGGGTGCATACCAAGGTGGGGGGGGAACTGTGTGCTATGGGTGTATACCAAGGTGGGGGTGAACTGTGTGCTATGGGTGCATACCAAGGTGGGGGGGGAACTGTGTGCTATGTGCAGCAGGTGACTTATAGGTAAGATAGCCTGACCCCTCACTTCCTTTTCAAGCCTCCCCCCCCCCCCCCCCCACACACTGCTTTAGGAGTTTCATTTCTCACACTCATTCCCCATAGACGATTTATTCATTCTCCTATGAAATGGTATTTTGCATGTTCACAAATACACATAGCAATTTAAACCTCAGTGATAAACGTGTTGAAATGTTTTGTTTTATACATAGAGTAATGATAAACTGTAATGATAAGACAAAGCATCAACTAATGATTCTTACTTTGTTTTTCATTTTAGGAGTTTGAGGTCCCCCATGATGGCCCATATGAAACTATTCAGTACCATCCCACAGAGCCACCTATATCTCTGGGAGGTTATAGCATGGCTCAGTCTCATACACAGCCTCTCCCCTGTTGTGTCGAGACAAACCGTGATGTTGCATATGAGGGAACCTACTCTGAAGTAATGCCAGCCTGCCAGCATCAGGCTACCAGTGAATTAACTGAGGCACTGTACAGACATTCTGGAACTCATTCTGGAGCCCAGCTGAATCCCAGAGTTCTGAACCCTCTGCCACCACCGCAGATGAATTTTCTAGAACATATGAGTCTGATGAGTGTCGGTGGTGAGGGGTCTGTTGGAAAAGACAATGCTGGCCTCTCTCAGGGTTCGAGTCGACACATGCTAGGGACTGATCACAGGCAGGGCAAACACCAACCATGCACTGTGGATGATCTGGAGTCTGACTCGGGCCTATCGCTGGGGTCTAGCCCACCGCTGGCCTCACCGGATGATGTCATGACCGGTGTACCTGCTTGTTCAAGCACAGAGGTTGGTCTGAACTATAGTCACAGGGGGATGGAGAGTATGGGTGAGCAAGGTAGGAGAGCTAGCCTCCTTTACTCCTTGGATTATCAGCAGCATCCTACCCAGTCCTACCCCTACTCAGGGCCGCACCCCTCTTACTTCCCTGTAACACAACCATCCCAAATGCAACCACAGCCTCACTTCCTGCCTCCCATGTCAATGAAACATCAACAGGGTTTACCGAGTGCATTGAATGACTTGCACCTTAACAGCTCTGTCAGCATAGGGAGCTCTTCTCAAGCGTTTTATGTAAAACCCAGAGGCAACCCTCCTCCTGTCCCTCTGAGCCGGGACGAACGCAGAGCTCACGCCCTCAAGATCCCTTTCCCTCTGGAGAAGATCATCAACCTACCCGTGGACGACTTTAACGAGCTCCTGACCAAGTACACGCTCACGGACGCCCAGCTCGCCCTCGTCAGAGACATCCGCCGGCGGGGGAAGAACAAGGTGGCGGCTCAGAACTGCAGGAAGAGGAAGCTGGAGAATATAGTTTACCTGGAGGGAGAGCTGGGTCAGCTGCAGGCCCAGAGGGATCACCTGGCCAGAGAGAGAATGGAGTTCCAACACAACCTAGCTATTGTTAAACACCGCCTCACAGACTTGTATGCGGAAGTGTTCTCTCAGCTCCGGGATGAGGATGGACATCCCTACTCTATAGAGGACTACTCTCTACAGCAGACCCCTGATGGGAACGTATACCTGGTGCCACGTACTGACGTGTTGGATGGAGAATAATGTAAAGATGAAATCTATTGTATACTGCCTCACTGTTTATATACCATTATGAAATGTTGATACATCTACAGTACAGTAAGAGCCATTAAGTATAATGAACAAAAATATAAAACGCAACAACTTCAAATAGTTACAGTTCATATAAGTTATTGAAGTAAATCAGTTAGGCCCTAATCTATGGATTTCACGACTGGGAATAGATAGGCATCTGTATGTCACAAATACCTTTAAAAAAATAAAAAAAAATGTGCCTTAGTATCTCACCACGGTATCACTGTGCATTCAAACCGCCATCTATAAAATGCAATTGTGTTCATTGTCCTTAGCTTATGCCTGCCCATAACCCCACTATGGTGCACTCTGTTGACATCAGCAAACCACTCGCCCACACACGTTGTCTTGAGGCAGGTTGGGCGTACTTCCAAATTCTCCAAAACGACATTGGATGCAGTTTATGGTAGAGAAATTAGCATGGTGGACATTCCTGCCTTCAGCATGCCAATTGCACTCTCCTTCAAAACTTGTGGCATTGTGTTGTGTTTCAAAACTGCACACTTGAGTGGCTTTCTTTTGTCCCCCGTCAGGTGCACCTGTGTAATGATCATGCTGTTTAATCAGCTTCTTGATATGCAACACCTGAGTTGGAAGGATTATCTTGGCAGAGTAATGCTCACTAACAGGGATATAAACAAATGTGCACAAAATGAGAAATAATATTTTTGTGCATTTTATTTCAGCTCATTAACATAGATGTTGGTCCCATGTTTAATGTTGAAAGTGTATGCCAGCTACAAGTCATTTTAGATACTGTGCTCATATGTACAATCGAGTCAATAGTTACAAGTGAAGTCATATGCCTATGCTTGTTCTGGATACATTTTATTCAATGTTGTAAGACTACAGTGCCTTCAGAAAGTATTTATACCCCTTATTTATTGAAAAATGATTTCAAATTTTACGCAAGTATTCACACCTGAGTCAAAAGCTGATTTAAGTCCAAACTAGGCCACTCACATTCAATGTAGTCTTGGTAAGCAACTCGTGTATATTTGGCTGGGTTTGAGGTTATTGTCCTGCTGAAAGGTGAGTTTGCCTCTTAGGGTCTGATGGAAAGCAGACTGAACCAGATTTCCTTTAGGCTTTTGCCTGTACTCAATTTCATTTAACAAAAAATAATCTCCATTGTCCTTGCGGATGACAACACCCATAACATGATGCAGCCACAACCACCGTACTTAGTGATGTGTTGAATTTGCCCCAAGCATAACACTTTGTATTCAGGGCATAGGTTATATCTTGCCAACCGGATGTATGGTTTGAATATTTGTTCTGTACAGGCTTCCTTTTCACTCATTTAGGTTAGCATTGTGGAGTATCAATGTTGATCCAGCCTCAGTGTTCTCCCATCAGCCATTAAAACGGTTTTAAAGTCACCATTGGCCGCCATCTCCAGCAACAGCGTTTTGAAAGACACCTGTATCTTTGTAGTGTAATTTATAACGTCACCATGTGCAAAGGGACATTCAATAACTCCCTGGTCTTGATGTTTGAAATGCACTGCTCAACCTCAGATAATTGTTTGTGGGGTACAGAGATGAGGTAGCCATTCAAAAATCATATTAAACACTTATTGCACAGAGTCCATGCAACAACCTAAGCAAATTTACTCTGCAAAATAGTTACTCCCCATAAGTGGTCGACAGCTTTAAATTTGTATACATTTTTAAAAACAAATCCACTGACATGGGCTATTGGTAGGACAGCGACGAAGTTGCAATTTATTCCATGAAAGTTCAGGCTGTAACACAAGGTTGATAAAGTCAAGCGGTGTGCAAACTTCCTGAAAGTGTGTTTTCATTCAATCAAGACATACATTTGGGAAAATTCTATTATGTCCCTGCATGAATTCTATTAGAGGATGAAAATTGTTAACCATCTATGCGGCTGTTTAATCATAGTATTTAGCAAATGAAAGGACCAAAATGGAAGATATTTATGTAAAAATATTTTATTGGCAAAACTGATGCGGGTAAAAAAAACGAGTAAAATCCTGCACAGCAGTAACAAAAAATGACCATTGCATTTCTCCAGGCACCCTAAAACAGAAGACAAAAATCACGACAGCCTTAGAGACGAGGCTTCAGATATTCTCCCACAATACAAGACAAAAAAATATGAATATTCCCAACGGTCACTGTCTCTTACCTTGTGCAATGTTACTGTGTTCAACTCATCATGCTTTCAGTAGCAGTCCTTCAAAAGCAGTCAGTTTCCTAGGAAGTATCAGAAGAAAAGGAGACTGAAACAATGTAACACTGAAAGGCATTAGTCTGTTACCATTTCATAGTTTGACTGCAAACATAAGCATGCATTACAAGTAATGTAGCATATCTTTACGATTTGTGCCAAAGGTCAATGCCCCTTGTATTACCAGATGAACAGGGGGCAGTGATTTGTAATAAAACATCTCTGCACATCCAAATAAACTGTACATGGTCATGAATGCTATACTATTCATGTCTACATATACTACAAGAGTTTGCGCGTACTAACTACAGAACATGTTATTTAAACTAACAGTAGTTGGAAAAGTCTCCTTACCCACAGACAGCATTTAAGCCATTTGGTAGCGGCTGCCTGCTAGTCTCATGCCTTCTTGCTACTCACTCTCCCCTGCTTCACACTGCTCCTGTCAGGCGATGGGCTGTTTACTATGACTCGCCCTCAGCTCAGCTGGCTTCCATGGCTGGCTAGCCTCAAGACTGCATCATGTAAGCTAGCCTTTGCTGGCAGGTGTGCTGTATGACAGGCGAGTGATCTAGCCAGCCAACTCAAATCCCCGGTGCAGTTCTCAAAGAGATCATGAACTGTTGACTGAGTATTATACTACCATAACTTAATCCATTGTGACCGTGTTCAGCAATGACTTCAAAACTATGGTATCACTTTGTCAAACCTTCCTTTGATTGATGTGCTGGATACTTGTTAGTTTCTACATTCTGTAGTATGTGCATTGGAAGAGACTAAGGACGTCCCACGCAAGAAAGGAATAAAACATGGGGCCAGGCAAGTCTCCATTGACAAGTGGTACTTTTCTTCAAGTCATTGACCTAATCCATCAGGCGTGTATTTGTTCTAATGCATTAAAACACCCTTCCCCTCAATCCCCTAAAAGACACTAACAAGACTGAACGACAGTTTAAAAAAAACTGAAAGGTGGTTTATTTCAACTTGATTGGTTGCAGTTACACAAAAATAAAAACGACTCAAAGAAAAACTACATAAAACCTCATTGGAATGCTTGCTTTCCAGAAACATCAAATAATCCTGTTTGACAACACAGAAAAACGAATGAAGCCCCTCCATGATTTCTCTATTGTACACATCTCTTCTTGTAGCAGATGTAACCTGCCACATCTGTTTGGCTGAGCAGATCTAGGTTGTAAACCTGCAGCTGCCCTGTCACTTGTCTCGCTCTCCTCTCCTAAGTACTGAGTCCTGTTGAACAATATGGAACAACATTAAGTTAAACTGTGCACTGACTGTTGGAATGACCAGAACCTACTACATGAGATCGAGCCAGCATTCTTAACACTTGGATGAAGAGCTAAAAACACAACTACAAGGACTCTATGTATCAAAGTGTAAAAGAATGGATCCCCTAGTTTCAGAACACTACATATTTAACAAATCCTAGAATATGCGTAAGTCTCATCTACACACGTTATGTTTCAAACAGTCACATTTACAAACATACCTTCTGAACACTTAGAATCGTCGTCCACCGGAGCCCCCGCCATATCCACCACCGCCGCCACCCCCACCTGAGCTACCTCCATAACCACCTGAAAAGCAAGAAACATACGAAAGGTCAAAGGTTCAGAAAGAGCCTCTGGCAACTTATAAAAGTACAAATTGCGGTGTTAATTTACAGTCAACTGCTTTGACAAACTAAACATTCCAATCACATACTAATCTAGATTCTGTGACGAAGTGCCAAACCAACACATGTTAACTGGTTGCTTAGCACTGGCTGAGCAGTTAATAGCCTGACGTGTGCCACCTACCACCATATGGGCCACTGTTCCTGCCACCGCCACTACCCCCGCCGCTGCCACCCCCGCCGCTGCCGCCGCTGCTGCCACCCCCGCCGCTGCCACCACCAAAGTTGTTACCCTTCATCGGGCCGTAGTTGGAAGCCTGGTTGTTGTAGCTGCCAAAGTCATTGTAGCCATTTCCGCCACCATTGCCGCCACCACCACCGCCGAAGTTACCTGCACACATTTAAAAAAAAGTCACATTACTTAATGAAGATTCGTCTGGCCATTTTACACAGGCTCAAGGATAATCCCAATCATTTGTGTACAGCTCGGATAGAGTATTTCATGCATCACTTTAATCAAGTCAGCTATGACCGAGTTCTCATACTACTTCTTATTTAGTAGGCCATTTCGGTTTCTGGCCCAACACTCTTAACCGCTAGGCTACCTGCCTACGCCTCTAAGGTTTTGTATGTGAAATCCCAGGTTTAATATGATAACATTTTATGCTTACTACATGCCATTTAGAAGGGAAGTATAGGTAGTCAAATACTTTAACCAAACAGAATGTAGTGTGAGAATTTGATCACAGCCTATGAAGCCATCCACTTACCAGCAACTGGTGCTGCCTCTTGTGGTGAAGCCATGGACTTACCGCCGCCAAAGTTTCCGCCGTTGCCATTGTTATAGTCGTTATAACCATTTCCTCCACCGTAGCCACCACCCTGTCCTCCGCCATAACCTCCTTGTCCTCCACCATAGCCACGGTTACCACCACCATAACCCCCGGGCCCTCCTCCATAGCCACCTATAGAAAGGAAGGTTCCTGTCTAAATACACTGCCAGCAACAAGCGAACACACAATAGTTATACATGGAACCCTGTGGGTTTGATTTCACTGGGGGGGGGTGTAAGAGAAATGTATGCACTTTACTGTAAGTCGCTGTGGATAAGAGTATCTGCTAAACGACTAAAATGTAGATGGACCAGTCTGTTGCTGTGTGTCTCATGTTATAGCGCTTCCTGCTGTCAAGACTTGTGTAGTTTACGTACTACTATTACTCCAGGCTATTTGTCCAACAGAGAAGGCAAATCTTACCATCGCCTCCCCCATAACCATTGTTGTAACCACCATCTCCACCTCCATATCCACCCCCTCTGCCTCCTGAAACAGACGAGTCAGCATCACCTAAAGTATATTGAAACAATCACAAGTGGTTAAGTACACAGGTTCAAGCAGAGATTGAGTGGTTCAGGACCACCACATACCCCGGCCACTGAAGTATCCATCATCACAGCCAAAGTCATTACCTCCGTATCCCCCACCTCTGCCATAGTTGCCACCGCCGCCGCCACCACCACCACCACGGCCTGGGAAGAACATTATAAGCCATTAGTACCAGACCAACCTCAGGAATAATTAAAGATTAAACCACTTGCCATGAAGAAGTCATGGACTTACCACCCCTCATACCCATTCCTGTAGTCTGCATCTCCTGTCTGGACAACGCTTTCCTCACTTCGCAATTGTGACCGTTCAGTGTGTGGTACTTCTGAACTGGGGATAGAAAATTGCCTTAAATTACAGCAGAACACAAACGCCAGTGACTTTAATTCTAAAGAAAGACATTCAGACCACTACTTACTAACAATCCTGTCCACTGCATCATGGTCATCAAACGTGACAAAGGCGAAGCCCCTCTTCTTGCCACTGTTGCGGTCAGTCATAATGTCAATTACTTCAATCTTGCCAAACTGCTCAAAGTAGTCTCGCAGGTGGGAGTCTTCTGTGTCTTCCTTGATACCCCCAACAAATATTTTTTTCACTGTGACGTGAGCACCTGGTCGGCTGGAGTCCTCTCTGGACACCGCCCTCTTTGGCTCTACAAGCCTACCATCAACCTTGTGGGGACGTGCTTCCATGGCGGCGTCAACCTCATTCACACCAGCATAGGTGACAAATCCAAACCCCCTGGAGCGCTTGTTGGCTGGATCTCTCATTACCTGTTGGTAATATTGAGTGTAATGCAAAAATATTAAAAACCTACACCGACGTTCAAAGTAAGTTAACTAATCAAACCCTGACTGACAATGGAAACCCATTCCGTAATACTGCAGCCAACTAGGTATAAAGGTTTCAAATGTGTACATAAATACTCACCACACAATCTGTAAGAGATCCCCATTGTTCGAAGTGTGCTCGCAAACTCTCATCCGTGGTTTCGAAACTCAGACCTCCGATGAACAGCTTGCGGAGCTGCTCGGGTTCACGTGGGGCCTGGACATAAAGGGAGAACGCATTTAGAACGAAAGAAGCAGATACAAATGAGAGCGAGCGCTACATTGTAGCAAACTATGCCAACCATTTTGACATATTCCTGAAGTTACATGAAACAAGTTGAGAAGATCAAACAATAACATATTTGATGTCGTCGGCACGGTGTAGTAAAATAAAGGCCTTGGCCACGGATAGTGGGGGTCGACTGCGGCTCCATATTGTACATTCGGCAAGTGTAAACCAAATAAAGCGATTTTTAAAATCGGGAAATGTGAACAAACTATCGATTAATATTATAGTAAAACTGTAGTGTAAACTATAAAGGATACATTTAACGTCCGTTTCAAATGGCTAAACAAAACGCAAGAACAATCAACGCCATGAGGCCTGTAGCTAAGATGGCGGCATCCCCACAATTATAGCTGCAATAGACGCTCGTGAAGGGAAAGCCATTTTGACTAGATTGGTCAACGTGCACGTTATATTAAACACTAAACGTATATATCACAAAATTGCCGGTAGATATTAATTAGACAAACTTACCTCCTTCGACATTGTGGCTGGTAGTTTCCGATCCCTTGTTCCTTATTCGAGGACAGAAATTCTGCGACAGAGAGACGACCGTGCCTGGACAGAAAATAGTATAATAAATAGGGACGGATACGTCTCTTGGATTCAGCAATTGGTTAGCTGTTCCCGCTGAATTATAGTTTTCCTCTTCCGCTGCTACTCCGATTGGGTACTTCACAGTCAGTTATCAGCAATATCCAATAATAAAACGACACCAGCCGGGGATGGGCGTGAGTTTACGTTTATATTGTTTTAATGTGTACGTCAAAATTACGTCACTTCAATTGTATTGAATTTTATGTTCTGACAAGTCTGTATAAATAAACATAATATAGCATTTGATAAAGCTTGCCAAATGATACTGAAATGTCTGCATATTTCTTTAGTGGACATCTCTAGCCACAACATTTACTTATTAAATCACAGTTATTTGGTTTGACGCCGACGGTTTCGTGGGCGTGCACGGTCTGCTATTGTGCTTTTGGCGCGCAAGCAAGTCGTGTGGGGAGGGGGAACAAAAAGCCCAGAAAAAGCATCCAGCCAACTGCTGAAGCTAACCAACCGTGTGGTGGAAGAAAGCAATTTGGGTTTCCAATAAATTCATCCGAATTACAAAAGTGAGTAAAAACATGAAGCTATATCTTAGCTAGTTAAAAAAGCAGAAAGTCTTGATGATAACGTTTGCGAAATTGCTTAGTTAGCTAACATTATCTAGTTACGTTGGTAGTGAACAGTTAGCTAGCTGGTTGGGACAAACATGTTAGCTAACGTTTGTGTAACTACACGCTTACGACTATTTAGATTTGAGTGCCCCTGTGCATCGTTTTCTAACAAACGGCAATGAATTAAAACCGCATTTGGCTAACTAACTAATTATTTTACCCCTATTTGGAGGAAATTGCTTTGTGTTGTATCAAATGAGTCAAATATACGCATGCCGGCTAATTTAGCGGTGTTGGCTGACTGAGTAAACGTTAGCCTAGCCTACTTTATAATTCAAGTGATTCCTTTTAAACGGACAATCAGCTGTCGGGACATGGTTGAGAAATAATCAATTTAAGCCAGGGTTTAACCTAGATGACTCTCGACAAGTTAACTAGTTTATCGGCTTTATCATTTTGATGACTTCAGAGTGTGCGTAGTTAGCTAGCTATGGACCGCAGACCAATGTGTAAGTTAACTTTATTGCACACATTTCTAAACTTGTTTCGACGTTTGCTAGGTTCTCAAAAGTTGGGACGTGCCACTTAACTCACCTGAGGTACTGTAACCTAGCTAGCCATGGGAAAGAAGACTCGTGAAAATGATGATGGTGCCTCAGGCTCATCTTCAGAAGAGGAAGAATTTATTGTGGAGAAGGTGCTGGACAGGAGGACGGTGAAGGGCCGAGTTGAATTCTTCCTGAAGTGGAAAGGCTATTCAGAGTAAGTATGTTCCTCATGTGATTGTGATGCAATGTTACTTTGACATGTTTTCAATTTGAATATACTTCTTGTAGCAGTAGCTAGCTCATTTCTACCTTTAGCCATCCATATTTTTGTTGTATTTGTCATGCCTTCCAGTATGTTTCAAAACGAATCTAAAATGTTACCTGCGTGTTTTGCTGACTAAACTCCACGGTGAAGGAAAATTCTGATAAACTCCACCAACAGAGTTGAGCAGAGACCAGGCTCTGTGGAATTCAGCCCAGACTACATCGATTCACCCAAGGTCAATACTTCCAACAATTTTTAATTATGAAATGCTTACCATGTACCTACGTTTGTCCTCTGTAGTTGTGTGCCTTTGTTTGCTGAAATCCATACTTTTTAAATAATATGTAATCAAATACAAACACTGACCTTTTCCTTGTTGAAATTCAATTGGCACATGAACATTTTCATAGCGTTACCATCCTAGAGCAACAGCAATGAGCAAACTGTCAGTGGTTGTATCTGATGAACGTTTATTGAAACATTTTGGATTTCAGCAAACAAAGGCACTCAACTACAGAAGACAAACATTGGTACAAGATAAACGTTTTATAATATATATTTTTTTTTATACCTTGGGAAAATCAAGGTATTCTGAGCTGAAAATCCTCAAAGCCTCGTCTGTTTAACTCGTTGGTCGAGTTAATCAGACACTTACGTCACAGTTGAGTTTAGTCAGTTACTGTGTCTAATGTTCAACTCTGACTCCTACACATGGAGGGTAAATATTCTTTGGAGACTCGTAAAATGACCAATGCAGTTTTTTCCCCCTCTTCCTTCCATAATGTGGCTTAGGTAGTGGGCTTCGTGTCCATTAGCGCAGCTGCCGACCGAACATTTGAGGCCCTCCTTATGGCTGCAGAGACAATGTAGTTTAAAAAAAGTTAATTTACTGCAATTCTACACATTTTGCCATGGCTTATGCTGAGTGACACCAATATGACAATCAAGAGACCCCATACCATGACAAAAATACTCCTGAATGCATACTTTTTCGATTTTCCCTGATTGTCTTTATTTTGGTGATTGTTAGTTCTCAGATCTGTATTAAAAATAAATAGGGCCATTCTTTTCAATGCTTTAGTTTTTTTCCCGCTGAATTATTTTAAACTGTTGGGACATTAGTGTGTATACATCCTGTCAAATGTCAAGCTTGCTTTTACAATGCATGGTTCATTGCAGAAAGCACAACACATGGGAGCCAGAGAAGAATCTTGGCTGCCCCGAGCTCATTGCTGGGTTCATGAAGACCTACAAGAAGCCTAGCAGCAGTAGTAGTGGTGCAACCCCCAGCAGTGGAGGATCCAAGTCCAGTGCGGGATCATCAGGCCGTAGCAAGGAAGGCAGCAGCAAGAGGAGGAACTCTGATGATGATGATGATGATGAGGAGGGGAGCAGCAACAAGCCCAAGCGGAAAAAAGAGGTGCGTAATCTACCTCATTAATTGGTGTAGATAAACCCGTTTACCCCAAAATTGGTTTATATACCAGGCTAGGTTGTTTACACTAGACAAGATCTAGGTGAATTGACTGCCAGGTGCAAGTCTACGAAACCAATCCTCGTTTACTGAAAGGGGGTGACTTTCATTGCAATTTGTTACCTCCAGCATTTGCAGCCTACTTATAGGTGAGCTGACACTTAACAACTTCTTCAGTGGTGCTGCAGCGTTGGTATTTTAGGCTAGAACAGCAGCTTGATCTTCCTGGGGAACTTCTCATTTGCAAATTTCTAACCAACTGAAGAGCTCATTTTTAAAGTGAAATGGTAAGCAACGCCCTCTTGATCAACTTTCACTGGAATTACAAACACTTTGTGAAATTAAACTGTTCACCCAGTTTGTGCTTCCCCCCCCGTGCCAAAGTTTCACTTGTAATGTACAACATAAAGGTATTACTCGTCTTTTCTCCAGGATGATGTCCTGATTGCGAGAGGCTTTGAGAGGGGTCTGGTACCGGAGAAGATTATTGGAGCCACAGACTCCTGTGGAGATCTCATGTTCCTCATGAAGTGGTGAGTGTTGAGTACTTAAGCATTGTTGACCTTGTAATCTTTTGTTATTATATTACAACACCATAAGAATTTGTTTTCAAACTGGTGACAAACTGCTTAACTGTAGTGGTTGCTCTACTGTCTTGAAGATAATAGTTTAGGTCTAATAACTTTCTGGTTGTCCTGATTGAGTTTTGCGACAAATTGAGTTGTCGACTAAGCAGTATACTACCAAATCTTGGCTTTAAATCACCATGGCAGCAGGTTTGTAAATAAGGATGTTTTATTTATTATTTCCTTACTCTACAGGAAGGACTCTGACGAGGCAGATCTGGTGCTAGCCAAGGAGGCCAATCACAAGTGCCCGCAGATCGTCATAGCCTTCTATGAGGAGCGCCTCACCTGGCATGAAGATGGGGACAAGAAAGAGAAGGGTGCTGTAAGCATGTGAGCGGGATGTCTTGCCACGGGAACGGTCATTGACCTCTTACCCCCGACTCTGCAGGGACAACCTGGAGACTCCTATAGCCAGCACCAAATCACACCCTATTCCTCCCCCTTGGCCTTAACCCTTTGATGTTAACTTGTTTGAATAGTCTGCATAGGTATAATCAGTAGTGGTAAATATTCCACCATATTGATCTGCAAACATTGAAGGGTTAGGGCAAAATAGAGGGTTGGGGAGGGGTTTGGTACCGACTGACAACCCTCACCCCATTGATAATGACATAACAAAAACCACACAAACCAACAGTGGAGAACACTGCCCACTTTCTCATGATACCTCCCTCCATGCCCCAATGTACAGGCTAATATCCCTGAATAACAAACAGTTCAACCTAGCCATTTTACATAGACACTGAGAAGGATGCAGGAAGACTGGGGTTTTGGATGTGGTGAAACGGGTGCGCTCTCTACTGGGAAGGGCTTGTATTTTTTTTTCTACTTCATGCTTTATTCTCTCACTTTGTACGTTTTGTGCAGTATTTTTTTTCCCGGGATATAATTGTGTCAGGAAGACCGTAGATTCTGTGGTACCCTGTCTAGGTACAGGCAGCCATATTAAGGTGACTTGAAGGTAGTCGTCTTCACTGAGACGTTAAAATGTGCAGTCTATCAAAGCATGGTCCAGGGACCTGTATTCAGTGTTTGACTGCTGATCCAGTATCTGGTCCATATATTCATTGATTTAACAGGGCAACTGATCCTCGATCAGACAATCTGTGGAAACGTTGAATGTGGGCAACGGACATGTTTGTCACTGGGAAGCCGACAGCCTTGCAAGTCTTAAACCTTAGTTAGTTATGCAGTAGAAACAATAGACTTTTATTATCCGATTCCCCTACTAGGTCACCTTGGTAGAAAAACATCTGTTTCTTCTACACTTTTTCTTCAGTAGTTTTAGTTCAACTTTGATGTTCTAAGGTAAATATGGCCCCTTTATGTAAAACTCCTTCCATGGTTTTTCTTTCAAATTTGCTAGTAGTGTGGCTGGATTGTACGTTTTGTTTTAATCATCGTCATGTTAATATTTTAGCTCTTTTGTCCGAATGTTTTCTTTTCTGTAGCTTTACCCTGTCAACTAACTATGTAGCTCTGATTCCATTGCAAAGATCATTAATATTTTAGAGTAGCTGCCAACTTGGAATTTGATTTTTTTTGATTATCCGTTAATCAGTGTCCTCACATCAAGCACAAGTAAGAAAATATTACAGATGAATTAGCCTCTGCGGAGTGACCTAACAATCGGATTTATCAGTTTTCATGGAAATATCCTGTGATCTGACTGGTGACACTCAATGTTAACTCCACCTCCACATTTATTGGATTGGTTGAACAGTGCAGAAAACCTCCCCCTGACAGTTTCTTCCTCTGGTCAAGACCAGTATGTTGGGGCTCTAGTTTCAGGCCATTCCTTTATGCCTGCTACTTTAGGCTACAGATGAACAGAAGGGTCACTTCAAAAGTTGTGCCCGGTGTTTCAAGCCATTGTTATTTGCAAATGTGAATGACCACTTGATTGTTGAGTATATACACACCATTATCACAGTAATGCTGAACTGTAACCATTCTTATGATGAGAGGTTGGACATCCACGTGCTCTGCAGTAATGTGAAACAAAACCAGCATTGATTCGATCAAGGTACGCCACCCTGTGGCTAAATGTCTCAGCCAAAGTGCTCTTGTCAGTGCGCTGTGTGGGAGACTGGAACAAGGCAGACTGTTATTTCATGGGACGCTTGTTGCTTTAATCTAACATTTTAAGATCATGTCAGTACTTTGCATTATATGGTTAAGTGTATTTGTTCCACTTGCTATCATTAAGTTGATTTAAAGGAGTTGTAGAAAGATTTGACCCCTTAGACATTGTTTCCCATATCACATCCACATATGTAGTGACAAACTGTAAGGTCATGTAGTCCCACAAGAGGCAAATATCCCAGTTCATTTGGTGTAGCCTATAAATTGTTGAGTTGATGGACAGAGTCCTGTTCATTGGCTGTTCTCTAGATTTACTCGTACTCGATTTGTTCCCCCTCTTGCGGTGATTTCTTTTTTAGTGAATTCTGAGTTGTCTAGCCACTGTAGTCATAGAAACAACCGTTTTTTGTAAATGACATCCTTCCGTTGAGAAACATCCCTATTCTGGACACGTGTAACAGGGTTGTACATGTTTCATGTCATTAGATTTTTTTTGTGTCCTGAATAAAAACCTGTTCATTTTTATTTTGTCACACCACTCCTTTACTTTCAAAGATTTCATTTGAAGTCAAACATTTTTTTATCGTGTTTTTAAATGTGCAGCATTTGATGTATTTTACAATTTTTAATGCTCTGCAAATTTGTTTTGTCTTGTATTAAATTGTAGTAAACTGTTTTCAACATTTTTAAAGGCCTGGTGATGTTTCTACTAGCTGAGTAACTGCACTAATCATATTATACCAGCAGATGGAGCCACTTGGCATGTTACTATGGCCATGTCAGGAAATGTTTAACCAGAAATGGACCAAATCATTACTGTTTTGCCCATAAATAAATCTCATAGCTCACATTAGAGAGCACTTACTGGATCTTAATTTTTAAGAACGCAATAATTGATATGCTGTGAATAGGTGGTTGATGAATGTGTAGTCTGACTCTTCAAAACTAATTTGAATTAAACAGTACCATGTGGGTGACCGATTGATTAATTAATTCAATTGAATATTCTCTTCCACCTGGGCTGTATGAGGCAGCTTTAGACAATGTACTAACATTAGGAACACCTTCCTAATTGAGTTGCATCCCCCTTTTTTCCCTCAGAACAGCTGCAAATCTTTGGGGTATGTACTTTACAAGGTATTGAAACTGTTTTCCACAGGGATGCTGGTCATGTTGACTCCAATGCTTCTTACAGTTGTCAAGTTGGCTGGATATCCTTTGGATGATGGACCATTCTTGATACACATGGGAAACTGTTGAGCATGGGAAAAACCCAGCAGTGTTGTGGTTTTTGACACAAACTGATGTGTCTGGCACCTACTGTACCCTGTTGAAAGCCACTTAAATATTGCCCATTCACCCTCAATGGAACGCACACACAATCCATGTCTTGAGGCTCAAAAACCCTTTAACCTGTCTTCTCCTCTTCATCTACACCGATTTGAAGTGGATTTAACAAGTGACATCAAAAGGGATCATGGCTTTCACCTGGTCAGTCTGTCATGGAAAGACCAGATGTCTTGCATAGTAAAGGCTACAGCTAGAGCCTAGACTAGTTATTGCTGCTTCGATTACATGGTGGTCAGTAAAACTGAACCTAATCATGGAACAATCAGATCTCTGCCCCTAGGTCTCCCTTTCACTCTCAGTATCTGTCTGCTGCAAAACTACATCTGGATAGTGGAATTTCAGGGGGAAAAAATTGCTCTTCCACAAATGGAATGCTAAGGTCACCAGTAAATTGTCCAGCTTGTGGGACCATTAAGCCCAGCAGAGGGGGTGAACAGCAGGGGATTTTATGGAGTCTGGTGTTGTCTGCTCTGCTGAACTGGGAGAGGCTATGTTCCTATTATCTATCCTACTCCCAAAGACTCCATCCACCTTCATTCCTTTAAAAGGAATCGACTGAAGTCCCTACAGCCATGCTTCCACCAATCTAATGTTATTAACCGCATGAGTTGGAGTGAACAAGTGCACACTTCTGGAGAAGGGTAGATGATCAGAACGCAGCCTTAGGACCATGGTGTGTTTGTGTGTGGTGTATAAACACAGACATCTGGGAAAATATGATCAGGCTTACGGAACCAGTTGAGTCAAATAAGCGAGGGACTACAGACGAGAATTTGCTGTCTAGCTAAATCAATATTTCAGCTCAGTATTGTGCGTCTTGAGTTGTGTACTGTAAAACTACAATACATGGATTTCAGGTGATAATTGTTGCAGTGATGTCATGGAGTGTGAGCAGACCTAACAAATGGAGGTACTATAATGGGTTTGTGCGCTCGCGCCAGCCTCCACATACACAGCCGGTGCGGTAAGAGTATCAGTAACTTTCAGTGTAAATGAGTTTGAGGACATTGCCTGTGACAGGTTAGTTGTCTTGCTGCACATCATCACAAATGATTGTCGAGGGGGCTACTGTGCAGCTGGGGTTGCTAGAGTCGGGGGAAGGGAAGGATGGCTGAGGTGGGCTTGATCAGTGTTGCATGGTCTGTTCAATAACACAGACCTATTATGCACATACACACGCTGCCACTGAATTTACACAGAATATATTTTATTTTGCTGTTAAATGTTCAGAAGTTAAGATACTCTATTTCAATAGGGGCTGTGTGTCTGAGTAACTCTGAGACCAATGCCATATCTGGTGGTCTCACTGGTGTTCTGATCAGCTCTGCACAGCTGTCCTCCAGCTGTTGTTCTATGTTATTGTTACACAGATATTATGGCCATACCTCGACTGCAGTGATGGCTTCTGCCTCAGCCTCTCACAGAGCAGAACCAGACCTGGGTTCAATTACTATTAGACTTTTTTTTAAATACCTTATCTGTGCAGACTGTGCTTGATTGATCTTTCCTGGCTTAATGGACCAACAGAATAGTCCAAAAAGGCACACCTGGCGAATCTGGCAGGCAGCTTAGAGCAAGCGTTCAAAAAGTGTGAAATATTTTAAATATTATTTTAACCCAGCTCTGGCATTAGCGTCTCACAGCACAGCGGCGCGTAGATCACTGATCCGTATGAAGGTGATTGCAAAGTGATTCTATAATTTGACTCACTATCATGTTTAATGTGCAGTAAAGAAGGCAACAGAGAGACCCAGCATCTCCATATCTAAGGCTGCGTCCCAAATGGCACCCTGTTCCCTATTACGTGCATTACTTTTCACCAGGGCCCATAGTCCCCCCAGCCTCTCCCTTGGCGGGAATGTGACCAACCTTCACTTCCCTCCTCCATCCTTCCGTTCCTCCCTCCATTAATATCTTCTACTGACCAGGGCAGAGTTATAGCTGCCATAAAAGGCAGGTAATGCATTGTTAACTCATTCTGTCTGCTCAGAGCTGATAGATCCCTCGCTCTAAATCTCAATGCTTCCAATAAAATGTAAATGCTAATGCTTAAACAGGCTAGCTAGAGTTACATGCTGGAGGATGGTGGCGCCTGGGGATGGGGTGGGGGTGACGTTTAGGCCACGCCTGAAAGGGGGAATCCAGCAGAGAATAGAGGAGAGGGAAAAAGGAGGAGAGGAGCAGGAGAGGGGAGAGATGAGGAGAGGAAGGAAATTCAATTAATGGAAATAATAGCAACACCAGATTCCTAAACATGTCGTCATAGGCTACACTCAAGTTTTGTTATGTTACAGTATGTTGTTGAGAGACCCACATGTGGTGGAAAAATAATAGTTCTCCTCCATTCACCAGCAAAGAATCAAAGACTCCTTGTCTCCGTGTGGGTATAATGCATGATGTTTCCACGTCATAGTCAGTGTAACCTTGGTTTTCTAAATGTTGATCCACTTCTCACTTTGAATTATCCCTCTCGTTTCTCTGCCGACTGGTAAGGACGATGATTTGTGTTCCTTCGTAACTCCGGCTTGTCCTGTAATTACATCATTAATTAATTTGCAGAAAATAAAGGGAGAGAGAGAAAATACTGATAGCAATACTGATAGCATTACTAAGGCCAATGCATGATGAACCAACAGTCCTACACACACAATGTTGTAATCATTTCAGAACAGAATCCTTTGATTCCAATACAACCAGTGTCTATTCCTGCATGTTTTAAAGATGATACATTTGTAATTTCGTGAGTAGCTAATAAGAGGCACAAATAATTGAAGTTAGCTAATTGTTACAACAATTGGTATTACATTGTTATATAAAAAAATAGCAGTACATTGTTAAAACATTATGCAATGTTAGAAGACAAAGTATGGGATATACAATATTAAACAGTGCGACTCTTTAGACTAACATACTATGGATTGACCAATTTGTTTTCTAGTGCACTCTTCTCGGCCACAGTACAATGACTGAACCATGGGTCGTGTTCATCAGGCTCTGAAACAGAAGACAATAGACTAAAACCGGGAGGGACTAACATTACATGAAGTTGTCCAATAAGACATTTAGCTTTTTTGTATTCTGTTGTACCCTAATGAATACGATCCAGGTCCTCCTTATTTACAGCACAGCAGTTAAGTGGAGAGCTTTAAAACACATTAATTCTGATTGATTTTAGAGTGGGACTACCACCATAGATAGAGAATTACTACAACGGGAAGTACCATTCAAGTCTATATGCACTATGTTCAAATAAATCTATTCATATGACTACTACAAAGATTATCAGTGGTTGTCCCTGTCGGTAAATTACACGTGGAGATTGGGACTGTGGACCATCTGAACATTATAACAACAGTTAAAGCTGTATTAGAAGTTAGTTTGGGATGGCGCTCTCTTTGCCATGTGTAAATTCCCATTAGATAACCTAAGTTACCCGGCGACTGCACAATGTGATTCAGATTCTGATTAAAGAAGAGAAGGAACTTCTCTTGTGGTAGAAAATGCACTCTCAGCAGGGACTGACTTTGAAGCACCACAGACATAGGCTATAATGTACAGTACCAGTTAAAGTTTGAACACCTACTCATTCAAGGGATATTTTTACGATTTTCTACATTGTAGAATAATAGTGAAGACATCAAAACTATGAAATAACACATATGGAATCATGTAGTAACCAAAAAAGTATTAAACAAAACATTTTTTATATTTGCGAGTCTTCAATATGTGTTATTTCATAGTTTTGATGTCTTCACTATTATTCAACAATGTAGAAAATAGTAAAAATAAAGAAAAACCCTGGAATGAGTAGGTGTGTCCAAACTTTTGACTGGTACTGTATATCAGCCATTTAAACGTGATCCTTTACGAGGTTGAATTGTCCGAAATCTACCCTAGCATAGCACGTTAGAATAGATGCACAATGCATGGCTTCATTCTACGTAGTATGCTAGTGTGGATATTGGAACAGAGCGTCTGCCAGAGTGAAGATAGAGATACAGCGGGTGTGATGACATGCAGTCAGTCACCAGTAGATCTAGGTTGGAAACTGAACAGACACCTGCTTCACATGATATCCTCACTGGTGAGTACTCACTCGGACGGACGGACGGACGGACGGACGGACGGACGGACGGACGGACGGACGGACGGACGGACGGACGGACGGACAGACAGACAGACAGACAGACAGACAGACAGACAGACAGACAGACAGACAGACAGACAGACAGACAGACAGACCTGCCAGTGTAGTTAGAATAGATATTCTGAGGCTGAAAAGAAAAGGGGAAGGTCAGCCAAAGGTAGTCACTTGCTCCCTGGCCCTATCCTGTCCTCCATCAGCCCCTCCTTCCCTGCCCTCCCTTGACCCAGAGGAATCATGGCTGCATGACTATTGGGTCGTTTCAGATAGCATGTGTCCCTGCATTTTACCACAGAGACTTATTGGCACCCTTTTACGTTGAAAAGTCGGCTTGAGTTTCCTAGAGAGGACATGTGTGGTGAGCGATAATCCGTTCACATTCAGCCCAGACACGTTCTGCCTCTAGATATCTGGTTGTCAGCCCTGCCCAAAGCCCTGGCCAGGTGCTGCATGTCCACCACCGATCACTGACCAAGGCATTCTAGAGCAAGCCCGAGAGAACGTATCGCTATATCTGTTTACCCGAGTATAATATTGTACCATAAAGTATCTAATGTTACGCTCTCAATGAATGTGTGGTATTATACTGTTGAGATTTTAGATGATGACTCAGCTGTGACTGTAGAAGTGAGAAGCCACATTTGGCAGTGGAGAGAAAAAATGAAATGGCCACATGTTAAACTATGCACCGGACCTCGGTTCAAATAGGATTTGATTTCTTTCAAATACTTTAGCTATGCTTGATTGAGCTTACCTGGTGCAATGGAACCAATGGAATGCACACCCCGCCCACCTGGAACCTAAGGCAGGATCAATCAAACGCTCAAAGTATTTGAACATTTTTTCAAACATGCTTTTAACCAGGTTGGCTCTGTCTCCACATCATACAGGCTTTGAACCAGGTTGGCTCTGTCTCTACATCATACAGGCTTTGAACCAGGTTGGCTCTGTCTCCACATCATACAGGCTTTGAACCAGGTTGGCTCTGTCTCTACATCATACAGGCTTTGAACCAGGTTGGCTCAGGCGCCACATCATACAATCTTTGAACCAGGTTGGCTCTGTCTCCACATCATACAGGCTTTGAACCAGGTTGGCTCAGGCTGCACATCATACAGGCTTTGAACCAGGTTGGCTCTGTCTCCACATCATACAGGCTTTGAACCAGGTTGGCTCAGGCTGCACATCATACAGGCTTTGAACCAGGTTGGCTCAGGCTGCACATCATACAGGCTTTGAACCAGGTTGGCTCAGGCTGCACATCATACAGGCTTTGAACCAGGTTGGCTCTGTCTCCACATCATACATTTCAATTGGAAATGGTCAGGAGATAACTGAAATGGCCATGCTTTTTCTAGGAGGGTTTAGGGTTCTGAGAGCCCGTGAAAACCTCTGGACTTCCAACTGAGATATTTATTTCATCAGGAAATGTGGAGCCCATATTAATTGATCCGCAAGGATTTGGATCCAGCAAAAAGTTCAAGTGTGGTACTTTCAGTGCCTTTGACTCAATAGATTTCTTTCCACAAGAGGAAACAGGTTTAAAAAGCACAGTGGATTTCTGATGGTCATAGGATTAGTGTGGTGTAGATTACCAATCCTTCTTGCTCTGGATATCTGCATTCACCAGATTAGTGCATGCATTCACAACAGTCCCAAGCCTTTACATAGATCAGAAGTAGGAAGTATATTTGATTACTTTGAGAATGTACAGTATTTGATCATAGACAGCGTGTCATCAGATCATTGATCATAAACAGACAGCGTGTCATCAGATCATTGATCATAAACAGACAGCATGTCATTAGATCATTGATCATAGACAGTGTGTCATCAGATCATTGTTCATAGACAGCATGTCATCAGCTCATCGATCATAGACAGCGTATTATCATATCACTGATCATAGACAGTGTGTCATCAGATCATCGATCATAGACAGCGTGTCATCGATCATAGACAGCATGTCATCAGATAATCGATCACAGACAGCGTGTCATCAGCTCATCGATCATAGACAGCGTATTATCATATCACTGATCATAGACAGTGTGTCATCAGATCATCGATCATAGACAGCGTGTCATCGATCATAGACAGCGTGTCTTCATATCATTGCTCATAGACAGTGTGTCAGATAATTTCTAGTGATTGAGAAGAGGGGTCACAAGTGACATGACCCTCATTCAAACATTTCATGTCTGACCATGGACTCCATCTCCTCTCTTCTGCCAGAAATAAACCCATTCTTCCCGGAGTACCGTGGCAGAAATCCAGGAAACGTGAGATAATTTGGGGAGCAGACCGAACAGAGGGTCTCTCCACCACCAGATACCTCCCACTTCAGTCCCTTCTTATCCTCTTTCCTCACTCTAACTTTACCTCCTGTCTCTCTCTAATTCAAATAGTTCCTGCCATGCCAATACACCCTATCAGATGTTTCCAAAGCAATACAATACATCAAACAATTAGATAATATAATAAAAAAGAAAAACTCTTTCTCTGTCTGTCTCTCTCTCGCTATCTCTCACCACCCACTCTCTCTCTCTCTGTCTGTCTCTCTCTCGCTATCTCTCACCACCCACTCTCTCTCTGTCTGTCTCTCTCTCGCTATCATTCACCACCCACTCTCTCTCTGTCTGTCTCTCTCTCTCTCGCTATCTCTCACCACCCACTCTCTGTCTGTCTCTCACTATCTCTCACCACCCACTCTCTCTCTGTCTGTCTCTCTCTCGCTATCTCTCACCATCCACTCTCTCTCTGTCTCTCTCTTGCTATCTCTCACCATCCACTCTCTCTCTTTCTCTGTGTCTCTCGCTATCTCTCACCACAAACTCTCTCTCTTTCTCTGTGTCTCTCGCTATCTCTCACCACCCACTCTCTCTCTTTCTCTGTGTCTCTCGCTATCTCTCACCACACACTCTCTCTCTTTCTCTGTGTCTCTCGCTATCTCTCACCACACACTCTCTCTCTTTCTCTGTGTCTCTCGCTATCTCTCACCACCCACTCTCTCTTTCTCTGTGTCTCTCACCACCCACTCTCTCTCTTTCTCTCTCTCTATCGCTCTCTCTCTTCTTTGTCTGTCTGTCTGTCTGTCTGTCTGTCTGTCTGTCTGTCTGTCTGTCTGTCTGTCTGTCTGTCTGTCTGTCTGTCTGTCTGTCTGTCTGTCTGTCTGTCTGTCTGTCTGTCTGTCTGTCTGTCTGTCTGTCTGTCTGTCTGTCTGTCTGTCTGTCTGTCTGTCTGGCTCTCTCTCTGTCTCACTACCCTCTGTATCTAGTACTGTGAACCTGGTTTCAAGTCTGTGAGCTGATATAGCCTGACATATACAGTGGGGAGAACAAGTATTTGATACACTGCCGATTTTGCAGGTTTTCCTACTTACAAAGCATGTAGAGGTCTGTAATTTTTATCATAGGTACACTTCAACTGTGAGAGACGGAATCTAAAACAAAAATCCAGAAAATCACATTGTATGATTTTTAAATAATTAATTTGCATTTTATTGCATGACATAAGTATTTGATCACCTACCAACCAGTAAGAATTCCGGCTCTCACAGACCTGTTAGTTTTTCTTTAAGAAGCCCTCCTGTTCTCCACTCATTACCTGTATTAACTGCACCTGTTTGAACTCGTTACCTGTATAAAAGACACCTGTCCACACACTCAATCAAACAGATTCCAACCTCTCCACAATGGCCAAGACCAGAGAGCTGTGTAAGGACATCAGGGATAAAATTGTAGACCTGCACAAGGCTGGGATGGGCTACAGGACAATAGGCAAGCAGCTTGGTGAGAAGGAAACAACTGTTGGCGCAATTATTAGAAAATGGAAGAAGTTCAAGATGACGGTCAATCACCCTCGGTCTGGGGCTCCATGCAAGATTTCACCTCGTGGGGCATCAATGATCATGAGGAAGGTGAGGGATCAGCCCAGAACTACACGGCAGGACCTGGTCAATGACCTGAAGAGAGCTGGGACCACAGTCTCAAAGAAAACCATTAGTAACACACTACGCCGTCATGGATTAAAATCCTGCAGCGCACGCAAGGTCCCCCTGCTTAAGCCAGTGCATGTCCAGGCCCGTCTGAAGTTTGCCAATGACCATCTGGATGATCCAGAGGAGGAATGGGAGAAGGCCATGTGGTCTGATGAGACAAAAATAGAGCTTTTTGGTCTAACTCTACTCGCCGTGTTTGGAGGAAGAAGAAGTATGAGTACAACCCCAAGAACACCATCCCAACCGTGAAGCATGGAGGTGGAAACATCATTCTTTGGGGATGCTTTTCTGCAAAGGGGACAGGACGACTGCACCGTATTGAGGGGAGGATGGATGGGGCCATGTATCGCGAGATCTTGGCCAACAACCTCCTTCCCTCAGTAAGAGCATTGAAGATGGGTCGTGGCTGGGTCTTCCAGCATGACAACGACACGAAGCACACAGCCATGGCAACTAAGGAGTGGCTCCGTAAGAAGCATCTCAAGGTCCTGGAGTGGCCTAGCCAGTCTCCAGACCTGAACCCAATAGAAAATCTTTGGAGGGAGCCGAAAGTCCGTATTGCCCAGCGACAGCCCCGAAACCTGAAGGATCTGGAGAAGATCTGTAGGGAGGAGTGGCCCAAAATCCCTGCTGCAGTGTGTGCAAACCTAGTCAAGAACTACAGGAAACGTATGATCTCTGTAATTGCAAACAAAGGTTTCTGTACCAAATATTAAGTTCTGCTTTTCTGATGTATCAAATACTTATGTCATGCAATAAAATGCAAATTAATTACTTAAAAATCATACAATGTGATTTTCTGGATTTTTGTTTTAGATTCCGTCTCTCATAGTTGAAGTGTACCTATGATAAAAATTACAGACCTCTACATGCTTTGTAAGTAGGAAAACCTGCAAAATCGGCAGTGTATCAAATACTTGTTCTCCCCACTGTATGTTACATAAGTGATACTGTGAGGTTGATATTCTGTTTTACCACGTAGCATTTGACCAACTACAAGACATGATAAGAGCCAAGAGAGGAGAGACAGCATCATGTTTCAGTTTCTGACCTCTCCACTATGGCATGTCCCCACCTGGTTTGTTTTACTGTGTTGTTGTAAAAAGACTGACGGCGTATTGCATGCAATTTTGGAAGAGATCTGTTTAAATTAGAGTAGAATAAGAAACATTTAATTTATCTGTGAAACTTAAAGCTTGCATGTACGATGCATTATGTAAGACTTGTCATAAGCATTTAAGCCTATTACCCCTTCCAACGTGTTATCATCCTCTCATAATGATCGTGACTATCGTTCATCCAAGATGGTGCTAGCCTAGGGTTTCGTCTTTAATCTGGTCAGTGACATCATGGATGTCTTCGGCTTTTAAGTATTGATCCAGGTGAAAAGGTGGGACATTTACACCATGTTCACGTCCAAGAGCTCTTCAATCCATATTGAGTGAATAAAGTTTGCTACTGAACAGTATATCTACTTTCAAGAACGTAATCCTAATCCCGATTGTAATAAATAAACATGTCATTTTTTACTTGAAGACTTCCTCTCCAAGAATGTGTTGTTACTTCAAAACGATCAGCTCTAAAAAGGAGACTTCACTCCAAACTACGTTAAAATGTATGTCAGATGTGTTGCCGTGACGACAGGACGGGCAATGGAGGGCTATCGTGGAATAAATAGCTCATCTGTTTCCTATTGGCTAGGAAAGAGAGAGAAAGACAAAGAGAGAGAGAGATTGGGGGGAGAGCGAGAAAGTAGAAAAGGGGGAGAGAGGAGGAGGGAGGAATGCTGGAGGAAAGGAGCTAGAGGGAGACAGCTGGCAGGCTGGATTAGGAGGGAGGCGGGAAGAGGGAAGGAGGCTGGTTGACGGAAGGCTGAAGGAGGGAGGGAGGGAGGAGGGAGACAGAAGGAGAAAGGCTGGAGGCTGGCTAGAGGGAGGCTGGAGGAGGGAGACAGGAGACCGGATCCTGGAGCTCAGCCTCATTCTAGATGTAAAGTGTAGGCTAGAGGTGTAGTCTATAGGATAGGTGTAGACTATAGGATAGGTGTAGTCTATAGGATAGGTGTAGTCTATTGGATAGGTGAAGGCTAGAGGTGTAGGCTAGAGGTGTAGTCTATAGGATAGGTGTAGGCTACAGGTGTAGACTACAGGATATGTGTAAACTAGTAGAAATAATGTCTCTCTATATAGCACAACTCAACAGAGTACCTCCGGCCCTCTCTGTACTACCCTCTACCCTCTCCTCCGGCCCTCTCTGCACTACCCTCTACCCTCTCCTCCGGCCCTCTCTGCACTACCCTCTACCCTCTCCTCCGGCCCTCTCTGCACTACCCTCTACCCTCTCCTCCGGCCCTCTCTGCACTACCCTCTCCTCCGGCCCTCTCTGCACTACCATCTCCTCCGGCCCTCTCTGCACTACCCTCTACCCTCTCCTCCGGCCCTCTCTGCACTACCCTCTACCCTCTCCTCCGGCCCTCTCTGCACTACCATCTCCTCCGGCCCTCTCTGCACTACCCTCTACCCTCTCCTCCGGCCCTCTCTGCACTACCCTCTACCCTCTCCTCCGGCCCTCTCTGCACTACCCTCTACCCTCTCCTCCGGCCCTCTCTGCACTACCCTCTACCCTCTCCTCCGGCCCTCTCTGCACTACCCTCTACCCTCTACCCTCTCCTCCGGCCCTCTCTGCACTACCCTCTACCCTCTCCTCCGGCCCTCTCTGCACTACCCTCTACCCTCTCCTCCGGCCCTCTCTGCACTACCCTCTACCCTCTCCTCCGGCCCTCTCTGCACTACCCTCTACCCTCTCCTCCGGCCCTCTCTGCACTACCCTCTACCCTCTCCTCCGGCCCTCTCTGCACTACCCTCTACCCTCTCCTCCGGCCCTCTCTGCACTACCCTCTACCCTCTACCCTCTCCTCCGGCCCTCTCTGCACTACCCTCTACCCTCTCCTCCGGCCCTCTCTGCACTACCCTCTACCCTCTCCTCCGGCCCTCTCTGCACTACCCTCTACCCTCTCCTCCGGCCCTCTCTGCACTACCCTCTACCCTCTCCTCCGGCCCTCTCTGCACTACCCTCTACCCTCTCCTCCGGCCCTCTCTGCACTACCCTCTACCCTCTCCTCCGGCCCTCTCTGCACTACCCTCTACCCTCTACCCTCTCCTCCGGCCCTCTCTGCACTACCCTCTACCCTCTCCTCCGGCCCTCTCTGCACTACCCTCTACCCTCTCCTCCGGCCCTCTCTGCACTACCCTCTACCCTCTCCTCCGGCCCTCTCTGCACTACCCTCTACCCTCTCCTCCGGCCCTCTCTGCACTACCCTCTACCCTCTCCTCCGGCCCTCTCTGCACTACCCTCTACCCTCTCCTCCGGCCCTCTCTGCACTACCCTCTACCCTCTCCTCCGGCCCTCTCTGCACTACCCTCTACCCTCTCCTCCGGCCCTCTCTGCACTACCCTCTACCCTCTCCTCCGGCCCTCTCTGCTGATGGATGAATGTACTGTTGGCATTTAGGGCTGTTTTATTACCCTCTGATGTTTCTTGTGTTTCCATCATCCAACAGGAGCCATAATTACCCTCCTACAATTTACCAGGCTTTATGTGCTTTTACTGTCCTGTGGGTGGAGCACAGCACGGGTGCAATGAAGCCATAGGTGAACTGGAAACATGCATGTGTGAATGAACCAGAGAGGAAGAGGTGAAGCGAGAGGTTTTACTCTACCCAAAATCTGTCCACGAAAATAAGTCCACCAAGTGTGACATTTTTGTATGTAGGTCAATGAGTGTCTAATTTTGTCAACTAAAAATGTAATTGCTAATTTGCTACATGAGGCTTATTTTATCGGATAGAAGTTTCGAAATGGTTAGGTTGTTATGAATGCACTGATATAAGTGGACCCGTGGCATTTCGGCACGACTTTATATCGGCAATGTGCCTGTTTTCATAGAGATAGAGGACTCATGGATGTATCCCGTTTTAGCATGGACCTTGCCATTGAGGGCTTCCACCATTTTAAAGTATTCAACTGGTTCAAATCAAATCAAATTTATTTATAAAGCCCTTCTTACATCAGGTGATGTCACAAAGTGCTGTACAGAAACCCAGCCTAAAACCCCAAACAGCAAGCAATGCAGGTGTAGAAGCACAGTGGCTAGGAAAAACTCCCTAGAAAGGCCCGAACCTAGGAAGAAACCAGACTATGAGGGGTGGCCAGTCCTCTTCTGGCCGTGCCGGGTGGAGATTATAACAGAACATGGCCAAGATGTTCAAATGTTCATAAATGACCAGCAGGGTCAAATAATAATAATCACAGTGGTTGTCGAGGGTGCAACAGGTCAGCACCTCAGGAGTAAATGTCAGTTGGCTTTTCATAGCCGATCATTCAGAGTATCTCTACTGCTCCTGCTGTCTCTAGAGAGTTGAAAACAGCAGGTCTGGGACAGGTAGCACGTCCGGTGAACAGGTCAGGGTTCCATAGCCGCAGGCAGCACGGCTGAAACTGGAGCAACAGCATGGCTGCTGCAGTTTGGGTGAGGGTTCCTATGTATTGGGAGCAAATCAGCCAATGAGGAACAAGAAAATGTACTACTTTAAAATGGAGATGGCCTCAATGGTGCTGCCCATTTGGTCACAGATGCTATAATGGCAGAGATACAAAGAAATCTATCACTATGGCCTGTTGTTCTTACGCGTATCTGACCTCTCATTGGCTAGAATGGTCCCACCTGATCTCGCCTTTTTCCGCCTGCCTTCCATATTTGAGGACATACATGTAACGTACGTACGTAATCATGTGTCCACGGACGCACATACACATTTATCATTTATTCAAGTTGTTTTGGTTCAGGCTGAAGTGGGTTTTCACTCAATGCTGATGGTTCACCTTTCAACTGTCCAAAGAATACAAAGAATTAGCTCTGCCTGCAATGCTGCTGAATGATGTCTCTGGTCATTGTCATATCATGATATCACCACCAGAGGGCATCAGCCCTCAGTGGACTGTGTCGGAGCACCAGTGTTTGGGCTACTGTACATTCCTCGACATTCCTCAGTCATGATTGATTACTGTGAGCACCAGAACACAACGCACTGGTGTTCTCGTTTGAGTGTCATGCTACAAGCGAAGCCATTCATCTCCTTCACTCACAGCACCTTGATCAGCTGCACCAGCCCATTACAACACACACACACACACACACACACACACACACACACACACACACACACACACACACACACACACACACACACACACACACACACACGCGCACACACGCACGCGCACACACGCACACACACACACGCGCGCGCACACACGCGCACACACACGCACACGCACGCACACACACACGCGCTCAAGCACACACGCACGCACGCACACACACTCCTACTCCAGATGTTGTAGCCTACTCAGGTATATGTTGTAACATGTACAAAGGAACTGTAACACCTTCTGCCAGACTATGTTCTCCCCTTCAGTTCTAACATATCAGCTTTCTACAGTACTGCACTCTTAGCATTTAAAAGTAATCTCCAATAAAGGAATTGTCAGACATAATGTTGATTATGTGTTTGATTTATAGTGCGTCTTCAAAATGCATTTTCCAGGCAGTGCAATTGTAGTTACTGTAGGTTACTGAATATGCTCGTTAGCGAGCAACTAAATCACATTATTAACAAACCGTTACCAGAATTTACCACAAGACTCTAAATCAGAAATATGTTATCGATCAAATGAGATATTCTGTAGCTGCATGGAAACAGTTAGTTATAGGGAAACATGATCACATCTGAAACTCTTTTCATTCAGGTAGAATGTTCCAGAAATGGCCACCAGAGGGAGCGAGATGCTGTCAAATCCATTATTAGACTGGGATATTAAATCTCCTTCATGTGATACTATATTTACAGTTGTAAACATAAAGCCAAGGATATGTAAATGATTTTCTTATGAAGCCACAAGCTATGTAAATGATACAAGTAGTCAAAGCCAAATCATTTGAATTTGGAATTTGTTTTCTATTTTGATTAGAATGTTAGCTGATTTGAGGCAGAGAAGACAAACGTGTAGGCTATTTAAACCTCCTGCTCTCTGTGGAGGCAGTGCTTGAAGCGACATGAAATAGGTACCGGTGCTCTTTTTAGGATTTTAGACTCAATATTCTTGGAGGTTGGTCCATCACTAGTCGCCCTTTCCACTCACAGCCCCTGTCATCCCCTATACGGGTTGAAAATAGCCGATTTTGTCATTGATAAACTCATAATTGGAACGCAATGGCTGTAATACTTTACATGTCAGAACTCCAGGTTCTCTGCTTCACAGCGCAAGGTAGGTTTTGACTGACATCGGTTATAAACTTGAGCACCGTGGAGACAAGAAGATGCCCTCATCCCTCTCGCGAATTAGGCTACTTTTTCACATTTGTTGTTGTCTGAGTGAGGGAAATATTGTAAAGCAAGTCGATGTGTTCTGAAAGATGAGGCATTGAGGATTATAATGTATACTGCTTTGACGTCATACAAGCAAACCACACATCCGTAATACCAAAGGTGCATTAAACATTTCCATATTTGAAAACTCATGTCATTTACAAGGTCAACGTTTATGATAGCTATGTTTCATCCACAGTTACAATGATTACATGCGTTATACCTTGGGTTGTCATGAACAGAATGACCCTATATTTGTCATGCTGTGATGGGGCGGCAGGTAGCCTAGTGGTTAGAGCTTTGGACTAGTAACCGAAAGGTTGCAAGATCACCGAGCTGACAAGGCAAAAACCTATCGTTCTGCAAAAATCTAACCCACTGTTCCTAGGCCGTCATTGAAAATAAGAATTTGTTCTTAACTGACCTGCCTAGTTAAAAAAAAAAGACAAGCAAATTAGCCGCGGGAAACGCATTTGAATACACCCATGACTCCATTCTATGAGTAGTAATATTTAAATATGTTTGCCTTTTGAAAGTCTAACACTGTCAAATGATGTTTTATAACTTACTTATCTATGTTGGTAATATAATAAAGTGTCATATGATGCACACCTGACCCAGAATGCGATTTATAATGGAATGCTTTTGGATTGCGTAAACAGCAACAGTAATTATGTGATGTTGGGGATGCAGGGCTGTGTTCCAAACAAAAAAAACAAGTGTGCTTGCTTCAGTTCCTCATTGGCAAAGCTTGGAGCAGATTGTATTTTAAGGCTCTTTCCTTGAGTCATAAAAGTACATTGAAATGACTTAGGAACTGTGCACAGTTTGGAGAGGTGTGTGGCTGCTTGGAGACGCCAGTTAGAACTCTCACTCAAACAATTGTAATTGTTTTTTTTAATCTTGCGCCTACTCACATTTAAATGAATATTCTTATTATGTACTGAATGTATCCAGAGTCTGTTCAGATTTCCTCATTGACAAATGCCGTGAAAGTACAGTAAATGCACATAAAATCAACAGTGTAATGTTTGGATTCAGTCTTGTAGGTGAACTGTTGTGTCCTCAACTTTGATCTGACGATTTCCCCATAATCTACAAACGGATCCCTTTCAATTGCTACCATGTCATGCATACGCTTTTTATAGTGTTTCCGTTAGAAACATTTATATTTGGCCCTGTCCATAAAGGCCAGTTTCCACGAGTGTAAGGGGTTAGGATACGTTTTCACCCAGTGAAAGAAAGAGACAAAGAAAGGCGATTTCTGATGGAGGGAGAAGAGAGCAGCTTCAGGCCGTGCTCCTCCCTAGATCTTCTCCTGCCACGTGTTGTGCTGCTACCTGCTTCTGTGGCCAGGAGTGTTTGTCTGTACATGGCTGTGGCCAAAGGCTAGGGACGAGCCCAGGCCTGGACCATAGCACTGGCTCCCAGCTTCCTGAAGAGAACCACCCTGCCCGCTCCCTGGGAGGAGCCAACACCCCCACACCCCCACCTGCTCTCTGGGCCGTGGAACTTTGAAGTCCCCCTCCAACCCCTCACCCCACTCCCTTATGTCTCCAACTTTGCAATTGTTCATCTTCCCTCCTCCAAGTGCTCTCTCCCGGGTGATAAAATATGGAGTGGAGATCTGTAACATGTTCGTTTAAGAGATAGCGCTGGTGTAAATTACCCATGCAGCAGGCTCTGGCTAACCTTTATTTATGGGCAGCCTGTCAGATGTTTAGGTGTTGGAGTGAGACGTGCAGCTTAAAGCATTTACTCTGCAGTCAATCAGAAGTACACAGAGGAATTCTGAGAGAGGAGGACTGAATGTGTGTTTACGTGTGCATGCGTCTGTTATGTGTGTGTGTGTCTATGTTGTGTGTGTGTGTGTGTGTGTAGGCTAACAGTGTGAGACCACCAATACAGATCTAGAAGCAGCATACTTTAGTTTACTCTCGTTTAGTCACTTAGTCAATCAGAAACAGGTTTCACTAAAAGCTATAGACACTTACCTCATCAGAAAGTCAACATAAAATACATTTGCAGCACTGTACCAGGCCTGGGTTCAAATACTATTTGAAATAATTTCAAATACCTTATCTTGGCTTCATTGAGCTTGCCTCGCGCAATGGAACAAATATAATAGTGAAAAAGTGCAAACCCACCCATCTAACACTTCAGGCAGGCTGAAGAAAATGCTAGAAGTATTTAAAGGAGTTGAAAATTTTTGAACCCACTGTTTTTCTATCCAGAGTCTTTTGTAGTAATGAAGTCATACAGAGATGTGCACTGCATGTAGGACACTACAGGACAGGTCTTTAGGTATCAGCTGGTAGGCTGTCAGACCTGTGATGGCTTAATGAATTGGACCTCTCTCCGAAAAGGAAACTGTTGCAAACAGGTTAGTGTGAGGGGTGTCTCCTATTCTTTCCATCCCTTTGTCTTTCCTTTCTCCCCCTGACTGTTTCTGTTCCTGTCTCGGTCCTGTCGCTGTCCTGTCTCTGCTTAACAATGAGTGGGACTCTGGTGCATCGTTTTGTTCCCTTAAGTGGGTGAGTGGCGGGCCCTTAGTGAGGGAGAGATAGATGAGATGTGATGGGAGAAGAAAAGAAAGGACAGAGCGAGAGAACGAGAGTGAGAGGGGGCCCTTGGTCCTGGTCTGTTGGGCTGGAGGCAGGTAATGGTGGTACATCTGCCCCCAAACACAGCAGAACGCTGGGCTGTCTGTCTGGGGTCTGAGGTGTCTCTGTCCCAGCAGCTACCACTGGCACATTTATGGAATGTCTTTGTGGAGAGAGAGGGGGGGGGGGGGGGGCAGAGATAGAAAGAGAGAGATGGGAGAAAGGTCAGAAAGGGAAAGAGAGAGTGTGTAACTTTTGTAATATTTTGAACGATGCAAGCATACAGCAGCCATGTTGGATTCCACATCCCACCAATATCACCTATTCTGTTCTATATAAATCTTGGCCATATCTCTCGTTCATCCCTCCTTATATCTCCCCTCTCTGTGTCTCATCCTCCTGTTATTTTCTCTGTACTCTTGGACCCTCCATCTCCCCTCTCTGTCCTCCTTTTTCTCGCTGTCTCCCTCCCTCTTATCCTCTGCGCCTCTCTATCCTTCGTCCCCCTCCCTCCCTGTCCTCTCTCCCAGGCTCTCTCAGGGGAGAAGGGTGTAAATTACAACCCCCTGTCTCTGGAGATATCCTGGGGCCCAGCTCAGAGCTCAGCAGACTCAACAAAGCAGCCAGGGCAGAGGAGAAGGCCAAATGCTCAGCAAGCACACATGCACGTATGAGCATATACACACACACACACACACACACACACACACACACACACACACACACACACACACACACACACACACACACACACACACACACACACACACACACACGGAGATCCCAGAAAGAGCAGACCTGAACCTTGTTTAGAGACTGCTGTGAAAACAAACAGGAGGAAAGCTGCCCTGTCTAGCCTGGAGCTTGGGAGCAAAGTTCTCTCTCGCTCTCTGCTCATGTTTGCCTATGTGGGTAGATTGTGTTTTGTCTGTCTCTCTCTTTGATGTGTTTGTAGCGTGTGTGTGTGTGTGTGAGAGAGAGAGAGAGTTTCTGTGTGAAGGTCCATAGGGGAACTCACCCCCTCCCACTCTTCCCTTTGTGAATGGCTGTCCAGACAATCTTGTTTATTGCACTTGATTCTAGTGTCGATTCCTGAGTTGGCTCAGATAACAGCCGAGGCTGAATTGCCCGTCATAAAACATCAGCAATGGAGCGCTGTGCTCAGGGTGGGGCTGCTGCTAGTCTATAGGGAATACGGAGTTGCAGAGTCTTTTTGTAGAGTTGTTGAGTTTTTATAAAAATGTTTAATAAGAATAAATGGAGCTCTTTCTTCAAACATGCAATGATTTAGTTGAATCTTGTGTGACATAAGGCAAATTATTATAAAGTTTTGTCATATATATTTCTGCGCTTTAAATTAGTCAAAGTGATAAAAAATTCATATGAAGTTATCTTATTCTTTCCAGATGCTCAAATGCTTTTCTTTGACACTTGTAATTACTCATAACAAGTGACTGGCTAGCTATAGTGACATGTTTTGATTGATGATGTTGTGTCTTATATTTAACAGTGCTGTGTTCCTGTCAGACTGTGTGACAGATGAATTACTGCGTCTGGTTTAATTGGCTTTTCCTGTTTTGTATCCACATCTGATCAACAATTCTTGGCGCTAACTGTAGAAGGCGACAAGCCAGGGCGTGAATAAAATAGAGAGAGGGAGAGAGAGAGAGATTTAATTTTTTATTACATTGCTAATTATTTCACTAATTAGTTTGTGGTGTTTCTAGGGAGTGTCTGTATTGATATATGGAGGTAGAGGTGGTGTTTCTAGGGAGTGTCTGTATTGATATATGGAGGTGCAGGTGGTGTTTCTAGGGAGTGTCTGTATTGATATATGGAGGTAGAGGTGGTGTTTCTAGGGAGTGTCTGTATTGATATATGGAGGTGCAGGTGGTGTTTCTAGGGAGTGTCTGTATTGATAGATGGAGATGCAGGTGGTGTTTCTAGGGAGTGTCTGTATTGATAGATGGAGGTGCAGGTGGTGTTTCTAGGGAGTGTCTGTATCGATAGATGGAGATGCAGGTGGTGTTTCTAGGGAGTGTCTGTATCGATAGATGGAGGTGCAGGTGGTGTTTCTAGGGAGTGTCTGTATTGATATATGGAGGTGCAGGTGGTGTTTCTAGGGAGTGTCTGTATTGATAGATGGAGGTGCAGGTGGTGTTTCTAGGGAGTGTCTGTATTGATATATGGAGGTGCAGGTGGTGTTTCTAGGGAGTGTCTGTATTGATATATGGAGATGCAGGTGGTGTTTCTAGGGAGTGTCTGTATTGATATATGGAGATGCAGGTGGTGTTTCTAGGGAGTGTCTGTATTGATAGATGGAGGTGCAGGTGGTGTTTCTAGGGAGTGTCTGTATTGATATATGGCGGTGCAGGTGGTGTTTCTAGGGAGTGTCTGTATTGATATATGGAGATGCAGGTGGTGTTTCTAGGGAGTGTCTGTATTGATATATGGAGATGCAGGTGGTGTTTCTAGGGAGTGTCTGTATCGATAGATGGAGATGCAGGTGGTGTTTCTAGGGAGTGTCTGTATCGATAGATGGAGATGCAGGTGGTGTTTCTAGGGAGTGTCTGTATCGATAGATGGAGATGCAGGTGGTGTTTCTAGGGAGTGTCTGTATTGATATATGGAGATGCAGGTGGTGTTTCTAGGGAGTGTCTGTATTGATATATGGAGGTGCAGGTGGTGTTTCTAGGGAGTGTCTGTATTGATAGATGGAGGTAGAGGTGGTGTTTCTTGGGAGTGTCTGTATCGATAGATGGAGATGCAGGTGGTGTTTCTAGGGAGTGTCTGTATCGATAGATGGAGATGCAGATGGTGTTTCTAGGGAGTGTCTGTATTGATAGATGGAGGTGCAGGTGGTGTTTCTAGGGAGTGTCTGTATTGATAGATGGAGGTAGAGGTGGTGTTTCTTGGGAGTGTCTGTATAGATATATGGAGATGCAGGTGGTGTTTCTAGGGAGTGTCTGTATTGATATATGGAGATGCAGGTGGTGTTTCTAGGGAGTGTCTGTATAGATATATGGAGATGCAGGTGGTGTTTCTAGGGAGTGTCTGTATTGATATATGGAGATGCCGGTGGTGTTTCTAGGGAGTGTCTGTATTGATATATGGAGATGCAGGTGGTGTTTCTAGGGAGTGTCTGTATTGATATATGGAGATGCAGGTGGTGTTTCTAGGGAGTGTCTGTATTGATGTATGGAGATGCAGGTGGTGTTTCTAGGGAGTGTCTGTATTGATATATTGAGGTGCAGGTGGTGTTTCTAGGGAGTGTCTGTACTGATATATTGAGGTGCAGGTGGTGTTTCTAGGGAGTGTCTGTATTGATATATGGAGATGCAGGTGGTGTTTCTAGGGAGTGTCTGTATTGATATATTGAGGTGCAGGTGGTGTTTCTAGGGAGTGTCTGTACTGATAGATGGAGGTGCAGGTGGTGTTTCTCGGGAGTGTCTGTATTGATATATTGAGGTGCAGGTGGTGTTTCTAGGGAGTGTCTGTATTGATATATGGAGATGCAGGTGGTGTTTCTAGGGAGTGTCTGTATTGATATATGGAGGTAGAGGTGGTGTTTCTAGGGAGTGTCTGTATTGATATATGGAGATGCAGGTGGTGTTTCTAGGGAGTGTCTGTATTGATGTATGGAGATGCAGGTGGTGTTTCTAGGGAGTGTCTGTATTGATATATGGAGGTGCAGGTGGTGTTTCTAGGGAGTGTCTGTATTGATATATGGAGGTGCAGGTGGTGTTTCTAGGGAGTGTCTGTATTGATAGATGGAGGTGCAGGTGGTGTTTCTAGGGAGTGTCTGTATTGATAGATGGAGATGCAGGTGGTGTTTCTAGGGAGTGTCTGTATTGATAGATGGAGGTGCAGGTGGTGTTTCTAGGGAGTGTCTGTATTGATAGATGGAGATGCAGGTGGTGTTTCTAGGGAGTGTCTGTATTGATATATGGAGGTAGAGGTGGTGTTTTTAGGGAGTGTCTGTATTGATATATGGAGGTAGAGGTGGTGTTTTTAGGGAGTGTCTGTATTGATATATGGAGGTAGAGGTGGTGTTTCTAGGGAGTGTCTGTATTGATATATGGAGGTAGAGGTGGTGTTTCTAGGGAGTGTCTGTATTGATGTATGGAGATGCAGGTGGTGTTTCTAGGGAGTGTCTGTATTGATAGATGGAGATGCAGGTGGTGTTTCTAGGGAGTGTCTGTATTGATATATGGAGGTAGAGGTGGTGTTTCTAGGGAGTGTCTGTATTGATATATGGAGATGCGGGTGGTGTTTCTAGGGAGTGTCTGTATTGATATATGGAGGTAGAGGTGGTGTTTCTAGGGAGTGTCTGTATTGATATATGGAGATGCAGGTGGTGTTTCTAGGGAGTGTCTGTATTGATGTATGGAGATGCAGGTGGTGTTTCTAGGGAGTGTCTGTATTGATAGATGGAGGTGCAGGTGGTGTTTCTAGGGAGTGTCTGTATTGATGTATGGAGATGCAGGTGGTGTTTCTAGGGAGTGTCTGTATTGATATATGGAGATGCAGGTGGTGTTTCTAGGGAGTGTCTGTATTGATATATGGAGGTAGAGGTGGTTTTTTGTAGGGAGTGTCTGTATTGATATATTGAGGTGCAGGTGATGTTTCTAGGGAGTGTCTGTATTGATATATGGAGGTAGAGGTGGTGTTTCTAGGGAGTGTCTGTATTGATATATGGAGATGCAGGTGGTGTTTCTAGGGAGTGTCTGTATTGATATATGGAGGTAGAGGTGGTGTTTCTAGGGAGTGTCTGTATTGATATATGGAGATGCAGGTGGTGTTTCTAGGGAGTGTCTGTATTGATATATGGAGATGCAGGTGGTGTTTCTAGGGAGTGTCTGTATTGATATATGGAGGTAGAGGTGGTGTTTCTAGGGAGTGTCTGTATTGATATATTGAGGTGCAGGTGATGTTTCTAGGGAGTGTCTGTATTGATATATGGAGGTAGAGGTGGTGTTTCTAGGGAGTGTCTGTATTGATATATGGAGGTAGAGGTGGTGTTTCTAGGGAGTGTCTGTATTGATATATGGAGATGCAGGTGGTGTTTCTAGGGAGTGTCTGTATTGATATATGGAGTTAGAGGTGGTGTTTCTAGGGAGTGTCTGTATTGATATATGGAGATGCAGGTGGTGTTTCTAGGGAGTGTCTGTATTGATATATGGAGATGCAGGTGGTGTTTCTAGGGAGTGTCTGTATTGATATATGGAGGTAGAGGTGGTGTTTCTAGGGAGTGTCTGTATTGATATATTGAGGTGCAGGTGATGTTTCTAGGGAGTGTCTGTATTGATATATGGAGGTAGAGGTGGTGTTTCTAGGGAGTGTCTGTATTGATATATGGAGGTAGAGGTGGTGTTTCTAGGGAGTGTCTGTATTGATATATGGAGATGCAGGTGGATAAACTTCGTAGTACAGCAGTAGTCTGAAGATGATCCAGCAGGCTGTCTGTCACAGTCTCATGTTGTTGCCAAGTTCAGCTCCTGAAAAAACCCCAGTCAATACAACACATTGGCCAAGCCAATACAATGGATATGGAAACTCCCCGTATACTTTACCTGGCACATCTGCACAGTTTCTTCCATCAAAGTCTTGATACAGTATTATTCCATTGAGGACGTGACTGAGAAAGATAAGAATTCCAAAGGGCCACAGGAGCAAGACCACACACACAGACACACAGACACACACAGACACACACAATGAGCAGGAGGAGGAGAAGCCTCCTGCTTCCCAGCTAGTCCTACCTCAGTGACAGATGAGCCAAGTGACAGCAGGACGCAGCAACCTGCAATTGTACAATCCCCTGTGATCTGTCAATGTCCACACTGCGTTTCATTTCACTCTCACAAAACACACAGACAGACACCAGGATCACACACAAGCAAGTTGGCACATGGGACACACACACACAGAACGCATTCACGGCGGCGTACACAAACACACACCCTCCAATTAAGTCACTCTCAAAAGAATTTGAAGAATCATCACTTAGACACGCCTTCTCATACCACCTAGATACCAAAAATACATGTTGCAGGTGTCTTTTAGGGTTAGTCAGTTTATGGTCATGCCATCCTGTCTCGGTTACACTGAATCTATTGGTTCTTGACTTGACTACAGTAACAACGGTTAATGTAATAACTTGTAATAACTTGTCATAACGTAATAACTTGTCATAATGTAATAACTTGTCATAACGTAATAACTTGTCATAACGTAATAACTTGTCATAATGTCATAACTTGTCATAACGTAATAACTTGTCATAATGTAATAACTTGTCATAATATGATAACTTTTTCAATTTTCCTTTATACTCCTTCAGTGGAGCAGATGGCCTTAGCAATGCATCTTCATCGAACTCTGTTCTGGGTGGTTTTTCTTTCATGGTGGAGACTGTCTC
This sequence comes from Salvelinus alpinus, assembly GCF_045679555.1. Lineage (NCBI taxonomy): Eukaryota > Metazoa > Chordata > Actinopteri > Salmoniformes > Salmonidae > Salvelinus > Salvelinus alpinus. Next base: position 32,194,672 of record NC_092113.1, read on the forward strand.
TGGCAGGGTTTGTTTCAATACGTTTCAGTCTTTATTGGAACTTCCACTGGAAATGCTTGTAAGTTAGTGTTGTGGTAGTTCCCTGTTTTCCCCACAAGGTGTCGCCTCAGGGCTCACTCACCATGAGGAGAGAAAACACTTGGCTTTATTTTATGCACGTTGACAATGCTGTCTTTAAAAAAAAAAAGGGTTATTTACCTAGGCAAGTCAGGTAAGAACAAATTCTTATTTAGGCTGGGCCTACCCCAGGCAAATGTACACCGCCCTATGGGAATCCCAATCACGGCCGGATGTTATGCAGCCCGGATTCGAACCAGGGACTGCAGTGACGCCTCTTCCACTGAGATGCAGTACCTTAGACCGCTTCGCCACTCGGGAGCCTTGTATCACAGGCAAAATTAAATGAGAGAAAATGAAGACAGGACATGAATGTTTTTGCTCTAGGCAGCGTAGACCTAATGAACTCAGCCTGGTACAGTACATTAGGAACAAAGCAGCAGAGAGAACCCCATCAACAAAACAACATGTCACAAACAGACCAGCACCAAAATAATGGATTAGAAAATATGAATGGTGAAACTCCTCAGTGAAAATGCTGTGCAGTTCACTGACTGACAGGAAGTAGATACATTTATCTTCAGTAGAAACTACGTTTTTTTATGGTCAGGCCCAGCGCCTCCCCACCACCAAACAGCGAATAGCAGTAGGCCTACGCTGTAGGCTAATGATGGGTAATAATATAAATAAATAAATAAATAAATAAATAAATAATAGTAGCCTAGTTCCATCTGTCATGTTTAAAGAGAGAGAATAATAGCCCTATAGATGCCTGCTCTGTATGCCTTCTTACGCTGATCTGTCATGACGGCTGCATATTGTTGTGTGCATATAGGGACGAGACAAATGGGATTGCATAGATCAATGAGCAGTGGTGACCCGTCGTTCAGGGCAGCTCCACCTGTTTTGGGCCCCACAGTTTTTGCAAAAACATTGGGGCTTGCCTGTTTTGCATGTTATTTTGTCATTAATACGTGTCACATATCAGTTTGCAAACAATGTAAAAAAAATTATATATCATTGAGTTAATAAAGCCGCATACAAACATCAACTCTTTTTTGTTTTCTTGAGTAAGGCAGCTCCAAAATGCAGGTTATTCAGCTTAGCTCAGTGCTTTCTGTGGTGGGGCAAGCCAGAAGAACATCCGGAGTGTTGCGCCGTGATTGGCTCAGTGTTCTGTCACTCATGGGGACACTACGTCACAACCAAGTCTAAGGGTAGACTTAAAAAATTCTAGCCCCTTGGGTGCTGCAATAGAGTTACATTAGAAGTGCCCATCCAAGAAGGCTGAAGGTCATTGGCCACAGATAAAATGATGTGAAATCACATTATATGTACAGTAGCTTTGATTGGACTGATCATGTCAACTTCATACTTTCAAAATCTTAGCTAGCAGTCATCATCATGAATCAAGTCGACAATCTACTGGCAAATCCTTTCTAAGTACTCCCTGTATAGCTCCATTCTTGTGTATTTTATTCCTCGTGTTAATATTTTATTTATATTTTTATTATAATTTTTAACCTCTGCATTGTTGGGAAGACCTAAGCAAGCCGCTGTATTCTGCGAATGTGACAAATAAAATGTGATTTGATTTACACGCGACCCCTTACAATGTTGTGACTGACTGACTACAAAACAGCCAATTTGAGCCAGCTGAAAATGTCCTACATTGAGAAACATAAGTGTTTGCCATCTTTAGCTTTTTTCTTAAAACGCTGTGTACTACTCCCTTCACAGAACAGCGCAAACTGTCTCTAACCAGAATAGAAAGAGGAGTGGGAGGCCCCGGTGCACAACTGAGCAAGATGACAAGTACATTAGAGTGTCTAATTTGAGAAACAGATGCCTCACAAGTCCTCAACTGGTAGCTTCATGAAATAGTACCCGCAAAACACCAGTCTCAATGTCAACATTGAGGAGGCGACTCCGGGATGCTGGCCTTCTAGGCAGAGTTCCTCTGTCCAGTGTCTGTGTTCTTTTGCCCATCTTAATATTTTCTTTTTATTGGCCAGTCTGAGATATGGCTTTTTCTTTGCGAGTCGCCTCTTCACTGTTGACGTTGAAACTGGTGTTTTACAGGTACTATTTAATTAAGCTGCCAGTTGAGGACTTGTGAGGCATCTGTTTCTCAAATTAGACACTCTAATGTACTTGTTCTCTTCCTCGGTTGTGCAGCGGGGCCTCCCGCTCCTCTTTCTATTCTGGTTAGAGCCAGTTTGCGCTGTTCTGTGAAGGGAGTAGTACACAGCGTTTTAAGAATGCTCCCGCTAATTCTCTCCCTCTCTATCTCTTTCGCTCTATCTTTCTCTCCCTCGGAGGACCTGAGCCCTAGGACCATGCCTCAGGACTACCTGGCATGATGACTCCTTGCTGTCCCCCGTTCACCTGGTCGTGCTGCTGCTCCAGTTTCAACTGTTCTACCTGCGGCTATGGAACCCTGACCTGTTCATCGGACGATCTACCTTGTCCCGGACCTGATGTTTTCGACTCTCTCTCTCTCTACCGCACCTGCTGTCTCTAACTCTGAATGATCGGCTATGAAAAGCCAACTGACATTTACTCCTGAGGTGCTGACCTGTTGCACCCTCTACAACCACTGTGATTATTATTATTTGACCCTGCTGGTCATCTATGAACGTTTGAACATCTTGGCCATGTACTGTTATAATCTCCACCCAGCACAGCCAGAAGAGGACTGGCCACCCCTCAGAACCTGGTTCCTCTCTAGGTTTCTTCCTAGGTTCCTGCCTTTCTAGGGAGTTTTTCATAGCCACCGTGATTCTACACCTGCATTGCTTGCTGTTTGGGGTTTTAGGCTGGGTTTCTGTATAGCGCTTTGTGACGTCGGCTGATGTAAAAAGGGCTTTATAAATACATTTGATTGATTGATTGATTAGCTAACACAATATGCCATTGGAACACAGGAGTGATGGTTGCTGATAATGGGCCTCTGTACGCCTATGTAGATATTCCATAAAAAATCATCCGTTTCCAAGCTACAATAGTAATTTACAACATTAACAATGTCTACACTGTATTTCTGACCAATTTGATGTTATTTTAATGGACAAAAAAGACCGACATAGTCACATCGGTAGACCCATACATACAACCTCCCCACACACACACACACACACATACATACACCCCCCCCCCCTCCCCCACACACACACACACAGACAGACAAACACACACACACAACCCCCCCTCCCCCATTTTCACATACACACACATTTTCAATCCATGCAGAGCCTGCAGCAGTATGTGTTGTTTGCATGTTGTTTCTGTGCTGGGGCTTGTGGGCCTGTCAGCGGGGCTGATCAATGAGCTCTTACTGCTTCCCCAGGATTATCAGCTGAGTTCACCAGGAGGGGAAGGCTATTATTCACACAGCACAGCAGAGAGATACAGAGGAGAGAGAGAGAGATACAGAGGAGAGAGAGAGATACAGAAGAGAGAGAGAGAGATACAGAAGAGAGAGAGAGAGATACAGAAGAGAGAGAGAGGGAGATACAGAAGAGAGAGAGATACAGAAGAGAGAGAGAGAGATACAGAAGAGAGAGAGAGAGATACAGAAGAGAGAGAGAGGGATACAGAAGAGAGAGAGAGGGATACAGAAGAGAGAGAGAGGGATACAGAAGAGAGAGAGAGGGGAATACAGAGAGAGAGATACAGAGGAGAGAGAGGGATACAGAGAGAGAGAGATACAGAGGAGAGAGAGGGATACAGAGGAGAGAGAGAAATACAGATGAGAGAGAGGGATACAGAGGAGAGAGAGAAATACAGAGGAGAGAGAGGGATACAGAGGAGAGAGAGGGATACAGAGGAGAGAGAGAAATACAGAGGAGAGAGAGAAATACAGAGGAGAGAGGGGGATACAGAGAGAGATACAGAGGAGAGAGAGGGATACAGAGGAGAGAGAGGGATACAGAGGAGAGAGAGGGATACAGAGGAGAGAGAGGGATACAGAGGAGAGAGAGGGATACAGAGAAGAGAGAGAGACACAGAGGAGAGAGAGAGAGACACAGAGGAGAGAGAGAGAGATACAGAGGAGAGAGAGAGATACAGCGGAGAGAGAGGGGGAAGAGGGGAGAGTGTGAGAGGGGAAATGGTGAGAGAGAGGGAAGGAGAGAGAGGATGAAAGGGAGAGAGGGAGTATGAGAGAAAGTGGGGAGAGAGGAGTAGAGGAGAACGATATAGGGATGGGAAAGAGAGAGATGCCTTGCATGCAAGGGTCGTCAGGTACAGATGCACAGGTGGACAGGTGGACAGATAGCAAGTGGAGGCGGGGGAGAAGAGATAGCAAGGGGAGGAGGGGGAGAAGAGTCAGACAGATAGGAGGGGGAGAAGAAATAGACTGATATAAAGGGGATGAGGGGGAGAAGAGATAGAAAGGGAGAAGAAAGTGGGGGAGAGGAGAGATAGAGAAGCACATGAACAGATAAGAAGATGGACAGAGTGGTAGGACAACCTGGGATTGAACCCTGCACACATTCAACATGCCATAGAACACTGGACGTATGACACATAATATGGGCTTTCTATTACAAGGCTGTTCCTACTGGTCAGGATTCCAGTTCACCCAATAGGTGTATTTATATATGAATTACTCTGTACTGTATGATGCAAAATTCACCTCGCTAAGCACACATGCATAGCCTCCAAGCCCATCCTTCATCTAGTTGCTACGGAGCACAATATGTTTCCTAGCTAGCTACCTCCCCCCTGAGGTTTCCGATATGTGGACCCCATTTATAATAAGAATTAGGTGTGTGCTTACGTTTGTCCTATTTCACACATGTACAAGTGTGTTTTATTCAGGTGTGAATTGGACATTTGTTTTTGGCATATCCCCCTCCCCCTGAGACATCCTTGGAGAGAGGGGTCACGGCCAGGAATCAGTTATTATTGACAGTGATCCTGGAGCTATTAGGGTTAAGTGCCTTGCTCAACGGCACATCAAAATATCTTTCACCTAGTTGGCTTTCGGTGACTGGCCCAATGCTCTTAACCGCTAGGCTACCTGCCGCCCACATTTTACATTACAACCGGTGCTTAAACATGCTCAATGTGTTACAGATCCCAGTTCGATTGAAGTTCAGATGCGAAAATAATTATGCATTTCAGTACCTCTCATGGCTCCATCTAATTTCAGCATTTCAGAGACAGAACCTCTCACAGCTCTAATTTCCGTATCCTCAGCTATCGGCTATAGTGAGATAGCCATTACAGTAGTGATGCTGCAGCACATGGATGGACACTAGTTAACACACCTTGCAGACAGAAACAGACCAAAGACCGAAGGGTATGCTGTTGAGACCTTGCAGTCCATACAAACACGGTGTATGAGTTAAAGACAAACTGGATAGGTGAGATATAGATTCAGCCACTCTTGCAGGACAGTGGAAGTTGAACAGAAAAATACTTTATTATTTATTATGAAAGATATACTAAGGCGTTTTGGTTTCACCGTGTTGAAGACAGAATGGTGGGAAGGCAGACAGGTAGGCAGACAGGTCTGTAGGCAGACAGGTAGGCAGACAGGTAGGCAGACAGGCCTGAGCAGTGGTTCACTTCAGCTGGAAGTGAAGTGTAGCAGATGTACACTAATCACATTACAGGAGAATAATAACAGTGGTGTGTAAAGTGGATCCACAGGTCATGACCTGGTCACTAGGCTGCTTATTATGACCGTGACGTCATGGCCAATCAGCACTGGACTATCCTCCTACTTTATTTCATTATTTCTTTTTATCTTACTCTCTCTTTTTCTCTCTTCCCTCATTCTCTCCCTTTCCTCTCCATTGATGAATGTCCAGCTCCTGCATATTCAATCTAGCAGTGCTCCTGATATGGTTAGGGGCTGTGGCAATTCTCCTGGCAGGGTGGATGAGGAGTGTGTGTGTGTGTGTGTGTGTGTGTGGAGGACAAGAGGGGGGAGCGGAGTGGGGAACGAAGGGGTGACAAAGAGGACAAGACATCTGGAAGACACGCAAATGAAAAAGAATGTTGCCGCTGCGGCGAGAGGGCTGGGTGTGTTGCATCGTGCCCTGAGTGTATGTAAGGCGCTAAAACAAATACACTCCACACAAACTCCACAGTCACACACATTCACACACACACTCCGCTGCAGTGATGCGACTGCCCTGGGCTAGATTCTGTGTAGCGGACTGATAGTTGACAGCAGCACTGACTTACTCCAGGATTCCTCAATAGATGCACACACACACACACGCACACGCACACACACACACACACACACACACTATGAAACGATAAAGTTTGTTTGAAATGCTATTGATTCATTTAATAACATTAAGAGGAAATTGTCTGATATATATATATATATATATATACATACATACAAGAGCAGCTTGAAATAAACAGTGATAAGAGTGAGGATTTATTGTATTGGACGTTGGTTGCTGACATTTGCAGAGCTCTGCAGGGTTCAAAGTGTTGTTAGAGATGGAAACCACTAGGGGGTGCTGTTAGCATCCGTGTGTTATTGAGAGACCACTGTGCTTTGTCTCTTGTAAATTGAGTGTCCGAGTACAGATGGATGGATGACTTTCTGTAGGAGCAAGGACTGTATATGGAGACTGTTTAGTAGCTTTAATGGTCAGACCACATTGAACACCATCAGCAACCACACCAGACTGACCATCACTTCCTGTTTCAATAAAGCTTTCCCCCACACAATTAAAGCATTGGCCAATAGGAGAAGAGATCATTTGTTATAAGGTACAGGATTAGGTAAACACAGTTATTGCCTAAAACACAGATTCCCCACATATTAGCGACGTGTATAAATGCCATATAAAACAGGATAGTGCAGTATAAAAAATAGAAATGCTCCTAAAATAATCTTACATAATGGTAGGGAATGTGCTCATTTGCAGAATAATTTAAGGTTACAGGTTATTATTTCTGTTCATCCTTGACTAACATCATATGCCTTTCTTTACACATTGAACCACTGCTCTCTCGGATGACTTCAAATATGTTGAGATTTCCAAACAAAACAATTTGATTAGTGAAATAGTGCTCCACCTGAATAGAACTGGTAAATGAGTGTACCCGTGTAATGCTAAAGATGCCCTACATGTAGATAGATATAGAAGGTGAGGGGAAATGCAGGTCATTCTGTACCCTAACATAAACTGTCTGACCTCTCTGAGGTAGAGGGGCAAAGGGTCAACTTACTTGACCTCTTTGACCAGATGAACCTAATGTAGCAGGCATAGAAAGACGCCTGAGTGGAGATCAGAATTCTTTTTCAGGGGAAACTGACCAGAGGCAAACACATGCAGACACAGGCAATCCCCCACACAAACTCACACACAATCTGTTAATAAAGTCATGGAAGTGATTTAAAATCCATCTTTCAATGCTCAAGGTGCCCCCCCATCTTACAAACCCAACCTGGCCACATCGAAAACAAACACACAACACACACTTTTTGACGCAGGGTAAAAAATACTCAAACAAGATTCAGTTTTAAACTTATTTTCATGGCTCCTCCATTTTACAAGGGTTGCTGCAAAAAAATCTGCCATTTCCTACTAAAAAAATAAAGAAAAATATCCTCTCTTTGATAATAATCACATTTGGACTCATCCCATCCTCATCCCCAACAAAATAATTTCCCCGTCTCTGTGGTGTGACTCTTTCTCATTATCTCCCTTGTCATCCCTCAGTGTCTCTCCATCGCTCCGAGCCACATGACCTTTGAACCCCAGCCAGGTTCACCAGTGGGTCAGGAGCCGGATGGGGGGGGGGGGGAGTGAGGAAGGGTGCCAGCCCAGCTTCCTCCTTCCATGGCCTTGGATACAGCTGCTGCTGCTGCTGCCATGGCAACTGGCGACTAGATGGCAGATCAAAGCAGAGGAGAGGACAGTGGAGAGGAGACAGTAGAGAGGAGACAGTAGAGAGGAGAGTAGAGCAGAGGAGAGGAGTCAGTGGAGAGGAGAGTAGAGGAGAGTGGAGAGGAGATGAGACAGTGGAGAGGAGAGAGGTGAGTAGAGCAGAGGAGAGAGGAGAGGATTCAGTGGAGAGGAGTGGAGAGCAGAGAGAGGAGATGAGAGAAGAGGAGACATTGGAGGGCTGCCTGCATCATGTCGAACCTATAGTAGGAGATGGAACTGTCCTGTAGTCTGCCTCCAACTCCCCTACTCCTTCACCCTTCCTCCCTCACCTCTTCACCCTCCCCCACCACCACCACCTCTGCTGTCTAACCTTGTACTGATACATATGGACAGTGAAGTGTTAGGCACATTGATTCACAGGTAAAGAACAGCACACCATTCAAAATAGGTTGGTCATTTTAGACCTCTCTCCACTATTAAAATAACCACATAATTACCATTTCAGTAATAGCACCAAACCCCTTCACACCTTTTCAAAATGTCATATCCCATTTAGAGCATATGGGGATGTTGTGGTTGAATAGGCTTTTGGGGTTTGAGATGCCGTAAATACAGTCAGAGGTAGAGCTTGATTGGCGTGGCGTTCTCTGCTAATTGCAGCACCAATTAGAAGTACAAGCTTGTTAATTATGTGATGGGGAAACTACTACACCCTCAGAGGATATAAAAACATTTTAAACTCAACCGTAAACTTTAAGATGGCTGCTTACATCCACTATTTGGACAAGTGTTGGCACCACATATTCCAAAAATATGTTTCATACATCACAAAATGATTGATGTTAAATTATTACCTTGGAGGATGATGGAGAGGCACGGACAAGTCTCCTGAGGTCAAATAAAGAGGAGCGATAGAAAGAGAGGTAGAGAGGTAGAGAAGGAGAGATAGAGAGAAAGAAAGAGAGGGAGGGAAAGAGAATGAGGAGAGGGAGGGCATGTGACTTTTAATGAATAGGGAGGAGCAGCAGCAGCATCCAGCAGGTCTTTAGTAGTGATTACTCCACCTGGTTTGAGCCTGAGCCCTCGAGGCAGTCAGAGCCAAGCATGTCGGTTCACAACCAGAACACCTGGAGAGACCCATTTCAGAAAAGCTCTCGCTTTTTCTCACCCTCCCTCTCTGGCACCCCTCTCTGGCACCCCACTCTTTCTTTCTCTCTCCCTCTCTCCCTTCATCTCTTTCTTTCTTTCTTTCTCGCTCTCTCTCGGTCTCCTCACTCTCTCCACTTCTCTCTCTTTGTCTCCTCTCTCTCTCTTCACCTCTCTCTCCCTCCCTTCGTCTCTCTCTTTCTTTCTCCACATATCTCTCTCTTTCTCTCTCCCTCTCTCTCTCTTTCTTTCTCCACATATCTCTCTCTTTCTCTCTCCCTCTCTTTCTCTCTCCACATATCTCTCTCTTTCTCTCTGTCCTTTCTTCCCCACAATATGATACATGTTATTGGTGTTACTCTAAACCAGGCTTTGACGTTTAACTACTTGAATCTCCCTCTTTGATGATGTCTCTTGAATCTTGATTCATTGATGTACAGTAATTCAAGTTTTCGTATAACACAGTTGATATAATACACATTTAACACACACTTTAGCATTTGATCCCAGTCTGTGTGAGGTTGGGAGCCCCTTTGATTGTGGAGTAACAAGTATTTATCCTTAGAGCCATGCTTAGAGAAGAGCAATGTTTATCTCAAGTGCTTCAAGAGGCTCTTATCTCCCTTTCCTCCTCTCTGTATAAAAGTTCTGTCAGTTATCTAAGCTTTGGTAGTTTCTCTGTGGACGCGCGCGCGCACGCACACACACATCCTCACACATACACTCTCATTGCCATCAAGAACTAAATCATCAAGAACTATTTCACATCTAATTATTTCATGTAACCAACTATATGATGAGGTATTCCAACTATGTATTCTACTCAGCATAGCCAAACGAGTGTATTCTACTCAGCATAGCCAAACGAGTGTATTCTACTCAGCATAGCCAAACGAGTGTATTCTACTCAGCATAGCCAAACGAGTGTATTCTACTCAGCATAGCCAAACGAGTGTATTCTACTCAGCATAGCCAAACGAGTGTATTCTACTCAGCATAGCCAAACGAGTGTATTCTACTCAGCATAGCCAAACGAGTGTATTCTACTCAGCATAGCCAAACGAGTGTATTCTACTCAGCATAGCCAAACGAGTGTATTCTACTCAGCATAGCCAAACGAGTGTATTCTACTCAGCATAGCCAAACGAGTGTATTCTACTCAGCATAGCCAAACGAGTGTATTCTACTCAGCATAGCCAAACGAGTGTATTCTACTCAGCATAGCCAAACGAGTGTATTCTACTCAGCATAGCCAAAAGCATGTATTCTACTCAGCATAGCCAAACGAGTGTATTCTACTCAGCATAGCCAAAAGCATGTATTCTACTCAGCATAGCCAAAAGCATGTATTCTACTCAGCATAGCCAAAAGCATGTATTCTACTCAGCATAGCCAAAAGCATGTACTCTACTCAGCATAGCCAAAAGCATGTATTCTACTCAGCATAGCCAAAAGCATGTATTCTACTCAGCATAGCCAAAAGCATGTATTCTACTCAGCATAGCCAAAAGCATGTATTCTACTCAGCATAGCCAAAAGCATGTATTCTACTCAGCATAGCCAAAAGCGTGTATTCTACTCAGCATAGCCAAAAGAGTGTATTCTACTCAGCATAGCCAAAAGCATGTATTCTACTCAGCATAGCCAAAAGCATATATTGTTTTATGTTTTTTTGCTTTTATTTTAACTTGGCATGGTTTGCTGAATATTTTTGGACACATCCTAAGCGGACTGCGTCCAAATGAGTGTACATGACTGAGCTTGGTTTTCATTTCCCATGCAGTTGTACTGGTCTGCCAATAGGTGGAGCTGTGTACATAAAACACAGCGGGAGAGAGACCATAGCACAAGTTGTTCAAATGCAGAAGAGATATGAGAAGGGAAAGGAAGGGCAAATCACTTCTAGTGTCTCAATGTCAACTAAAATAGGGTGAAATGGATGAAGCTGATGTTGTAGACAAGGGAATCAAGTCTGTCATTTGTTCACACTTTCTGTAACCTACTTGTTTTCAAAATAGATGGTGAGAAACTGAAACTAACTGTGGTAAATTAGGAGGTCCAAGATAGAGGTCTCTAAAGGCAGATATTGATGATTTCATAAACATACCTGAGAGAGATAGACACTAAGACACTTTGCGTTGCTGCCCAGGAGAATGAGTCATGGTGTTGCTCGATCTTTTGGGAGATGAAGTTCAGATCAACCTGATACTGTTAAGGTACACTATCTTATCCCACTGTTTTATCGAACTGATAAACCAAATGACTTTGCTATGGGTGTGCTACTCTATAAACGTGTGATGACCGTGGCAGCTCGTCCTATCCATATGGTTGAGACAGTAAGACTGGGATGAATGTAGCCTATTTGTCTTCATCTTTCCTGTGGGGTATGTGTGGCCTGGTTCCATATTAGTTCGTGCTGTATCGCCAACTCCTATGGTCATTGTGTTGGGAGTGACAATGGGAGTAGGAGTTGGCAAAAACAGCATAAACAGATCTGGGACCAGGCTAGGAAATGTGTAGTTCATGGTTCTGGGCTAAGGACATGTGGATATATTTGAGAATGTATAAGACCATAGTAACACCCAGAAGCTCATTGCACTGAATGCATATGTCTTGCTGTATGTAAATGTTTACATTGTTAGAAGTTAGGTTCCTACACCACTAGTCATGTACATGTTTTTAATCATGGCAGCGGGAGCTCAACATGCATCCATGAGCAACAAGGCATGATTTACACAATATCTCTGGGGAGAGGTTATCCTATGCTTTAAAGTTAGAATACATGCTGGAGTTGCTACTAGTTTTATAGATGCTGCTAGGACTGACTGCGAGTTTTGTCTGGTTTCAGTGAGCCCTAAAGGAATTGGAAACATGGACATGCTCTCAGACAAACCATGTGGCAGGTAGGCACTTACACACACGAACAGGTGTAGGATCTTCATTTTAGCCCGTTTGTTACAGCAGGAAAATAACAGGAAATGTGATTTATTATGTGGATTTTAATTCATGGACATTTTTGTATGGGTTGATATGTTTTACGTAAGGGAAAATCTGACATTTCAAAGTGGAAATTACAAACTTCAGAGGCCTTTTTAAACCTAAAATACACTACAAGTTTTAAATGTCCTGCATTGCAGGAAGGTTGTCCTGCAACAGGGTGACCGAATGAAGATCCTACAGCTCTACACACTCCTCAGCATTGGGCTCAAAGGAAGGTAGTCAGATCAGCAAAACAAATGTGTCAATGAAGGGGCTCTGGACTCAGTCCTCCATGATGGTGTATCTGGCCTGAGTGCCATGCCAGTCGATGAGCACCAGGACTGTCATGGGCTGCCAGTCGATGAGCACCAGGACTGTAATGGGCTGCCAGTCGATGAGCACCAGGACTGTAATGGGCTGCCAGTCGATGAGCACCAGGACTGTAATGGGCTGCCAGTCGATGAGCACCAGGACTGTAATGGGCTGCCAGTCGATGAGCACCAGGACTGTAATGCGCTGCCAGTTGATGAGCACCAGGACTGTAATGGGCTGCCAGTGGATGAGCACCAGGACTGTAATGGGCTGCCAGTTGATGAGCACCAGGACTGTAATGCGGGGTAGGTTTTGTCTGACTGCTGGGGGGGACACAGGGTGGAAGATGTGGCTTTTAAGGGGAAAGGTGTGGCTCAAGAAGACAACATTAAATCCTGATCATCACTTTGCAGTAAGACACCATGAGACTGGGTTGAGTCTCCTCCGTTCCTCATCCCCTCCACTGGCCCTGTGCTGTGCTTCATCCTGTGTGGAGGCCAGTCAGGATGAGGATTACAATGCTAGCAGAAGACCGTGAAGAGGAAGACACAGCCAGGCTCCTGCATTCGTAAAGCCTCTACTCTCTACTGCCCTGTGGCTCCACTGAGCGAGAGATATCAGACCAGACATCAGACTCTCCTCTGTGTAGGTTACTGTATCTGTCTACAGGACCGAGCCACAGGCAGGTACAGACACTAATGCCTTTTATTGACTTGGCTCACTCTGGACAGAGAGGGAGAGGAGAAGGAAATAGACAGAGCAGATTTAAAGACGTTGACATGGCAAAATGTGGTGGGCTACAAAGACCAATCTGATTGGTAGAACATGCATAAGCCCTGTGTGCGATATATGACCAAGATGTTTGATGTGGCTGTATTCAGTCTTGTGTGTGTGTGTGTGTGTGTGTGTGTGTGTGTGTGTGTGTGTGTGTGTGTGTGTGTGTGTGTGTGTGTGTGTGTGTGTGTAGGTTGTTGAGCTGCACTAGTCCAACACAGTTCCCTGTTGCCCTGACTACGGCAGGTCAAACCCGTTACATTATCTTGTCGTGTTTGAGTCCCCAGGGCGCCAAAACAACGCACCGCACGCCCATCGACACATCACGGTTAGTAGTCATCCTGTGTGTGTATGTCGTTGCCATTGATTTAGTCTCAGGCTCCCAGCTTCCCCAATTACCTTCAGCCACAGCCCGTCAGTGTGTGCATGAGTGTGTGTGTGTGCGTTTGTGTGTGTGCACACGTCTGTGTCTGTCTATGCATGTGTGCGTGTGCGTGTGCGTGTGTGTGTGTGCAAGCAAGCATGCGCATGTGTGTTAGTCCCTGTGCTGTCAGAGGGAGGCTGTGTGGACTACTGGGGCCTAAAAACAAAAAGGTTGTTGAGTGTCTTGTTTTCTCTGCTAATTACCCCTGTAGTTTCCTTTCATTAGTGGAGCAGCCTGAGCTATCATACATGCTCCAACAACATGGGCTGCGTTTACACAGGCAGCCCAATTCTGATCTTTTTTTCACTATTTGGTCTTTTGAGCAATCAGATCAGCTCTGAAAAGGATCTGATGTTAAAAGATCTGATTGGACAAAAGACCAATTGGTGGAAAAATAGATCAGAATTGGGCTGCCTGTGTAAATGCAGCCTAAATACTCAGTCTTACCCTTCCAGCTCTCAGAGTAGTGTACAGTAAATATTGGCGATATGTAGCTGCATGGTAACATATGGCTGTGTTACTGGGTATAAAAGACCTGACCTGTGTGTACACTCCACCACAGAGCTGGAAAGATCTCTGTTTTATAGACCCATCATTCATTTAATTTCCTTTCATTTATTTAACCAGGATGGTCCACTCAGTGACAGTAGTTTTCCAGGGAGTCATGGGATCTATAAAATAAAACCCCTATGGACTCATGTTCTGGTTCTATAGTCTATGTTAACAATGTTGCTATTATTGGTCCAACCAGACAATGTCTCAGCTCAGTAAATGAAGGAGAGAGGGGGATGCATTTATTTCAGCTCTATCTGACCTTTTGATCAGAACCATACTGTCCTGTCCACATGAGTGCAAGTGTGTGTTTGTGTCTGTGTTCTCTGTTGGTTCTTAGTAGAGTATACATCAGAGGTGTTGTGTGCTGAAATGCATCTGACTGTGTGAGTGTGTGTATCTTGCTGTGTCTCTATGTGTGTGTATCTGCAGTGCTTTGCACCCCTCCCTCTCTCTCTCTCACTCACTCACAAACAGACACACACACACACACACACACATGGAGCGGCTCCCTAATGACTGTCATCCCTCTCTGTGCCACGTTATTAATTAGCTCAATGATCCTTGCCGATGGGACCTGTGCTGTGGATTAGAGCACCCAGCAGCCAACACCCACACCCCTGCCTACCCCCAGTATCCACACCCCTGCCTTACCCCCAGCACCCACACCCCTGCCTAACCCCAGCACCCACACCCCTGCCTACCCCCAGCACCCACACCCCTGCCTACCCCCAGCACCCACACCCCTGCCTACCCCCAGCACCCACACCGCTGCCTTACCCCCAGCACCCACACCCCTGCCTACCCCCAGCACCCACACCCCTGCCTACCCCCAGCACCCACACCGCTGCCTTACCCCCAGCACCCACACCGCTGCCTTACCCCCAGCACCCACACCCCTGCCTACCCCCAGCACCCACACCGCTGCCTTACCCCCAGCACCCACACCCCTGCCTACCCCCAGCACCCACACCCCTGCCTACCCCCAGCACCCACACCCCTGCCTACCCCCAGCACCCACACCCCTGCCTACCCCCAGCACCCACACCGCTGCCTTACCCCCAGCACCCACACCGCTGCCTTACCCCCAGCACCCACACCCCTGCCTACCCCCAGCACCCACACCCCTGCCTACCCCCAGCACCCACACCCCTGCCTACCCCCAGCACCCACACCCCTGCCTACCCCCAGCACCCACACCTACCCCCAGCACCCACACCCCTGCCTTACCCCCAGAACCCACACCCCTGCCTACCCCCAGCACCCACACCCCTGCCTACCCCCAGCACCCACACCCCTGCCTACCCCCAGCACCCACACCCCTGCCTACCCTCCCAATCACGGCCAGTTGTGATACAGCCTGGAATCGAACCAGGGTCTGTAGTGACACCTCTAGCACTGAGATGCAGTGCCTTAGACCGCTGTGCCACTCAGGAACAAAAATGACAAAGGATAGGTGAATTTACATAGCAGGTTAGTGAGTAGGGTTAAGTTTAGTAATGGATAAGGGAAGGGTTAGCTACACCACTGCACTCCCCAACACCACTGTATCCCCCAACACCACTGTATCCCCCAACACCACTGTATCCCCCAACACCACTGTATCCCCAACACCACTGTATCCCCCAACACCACTGTATCCCCCAACACCACTGTATCCCCAACACCACTGTATCCCCAACACCACTGTATCCCCCAACACCACTGTATCCCCAACACCACTGTATCCCCCAACACCACTGTATCCCCAACACCACTGTATCCCCCAACACCACTGTATCCCCAACACCACTGTATCCCCCAACACCACTGTATCCCCCAACACCACTGTATCCCCCAACACCACTGTATCCCCCAACACCACTGTATCCCCAACACCACTGTATCCCCAACACCACTGTATCCCCCAACACCACTGTATCCCCCAACACCACTGTATCCCCCAACACCACTGTATCCCCCAACACCACTGTATCCCCCAACACCACTGTATCCCCAACACGGTTAGCTTCCACATTTCGCCAGGTCCAAACATAATCTGTACTTGCAGAATCGGCTCCTCCTGGTGTAGTCCATAAGAGAATCAGCTGGTTGTTTGACTGTTACCTGCTCAGTAGTATTGTGCTGTAGTCTGTTGTTTGTTAAGGTAGTGCTGTGTAATCTCTTGTCATGATTGGTGATTTCCACATGACAAGAATTTGTATTGTATTTCATTGTAATGCATTTTATTGTATTATATTATACTTTATGATATTGTGTTTTACTGTATTCTATTGTATTTTATGGTATTGTATTTTATTGTATTGTATTTTACTGTATTGTATTCAATGATCGTAGGCTCTCTGAGAGGTCTTGCCCTATTAGCGTCATTGCTATGTATAATCATAGAGGTGTCTTTCCGTGTGTCTCCCTTAGATCCACGTGTTCATCAAGGGCTTGGTCACTGTGGTGTGCAAATCAGCATTCATATTATTGTCAGAATGAAAAAATGGGAGAAAATGGTAAAGCAGCCTCTCCAGATGCCTTGCTCCTGCACAGAGCAAATTAACATAAATGTCACTGTCAAATTGAAATGAAGAAGAAACGTGGCATAGCGGGAGCTAACAAACTGTTCTGTGGAGGACAACGGAACATGTTTTGCGTCTGAAGAGGTGGAAATCACAGAGAGAACCGTAACAGTATAGTTTAGCTCGAAACATGAATTTGTAGTTAATCGTGATAAAGTAATAACTTAAAGTGATCCCATGTTTACATTTGCATTATCCACACACCTAACAAGCACCGACAGTATGTGTACGCTGTACAGTATTATAAGTGCAGCATGTGCATGCAGCATGGTTGTGCCTCCTAATCGGCTCAGTCAATGACCATCACGACGTGTTTAGTGCTGTATGTAAATATGCAGAGCATGTACACACCTCCAAGGTGACAGCCAGTGGTGTGCGTGTGTGTGATTATTGACTGTGTTGACCTGCCGGTGACCCTGGCGGTGTGTGAGTACAGGGCGGGGAGTTGGTGTGATCCGCAGCACCTGTCACACACGTCAATACGCTGATGGATGGTCGCTATGGTTATTAAAGCAGAGTTAGAGCGGGGAGGGGGAGAACTGGGATGAATGATGACTGCAAATGGCTGGCTGTACGTGTGTGTGCCTGCATGCGCAGTGCAGTGTGGAGAGGAGAATGGGAAGCCGGATGGCAAGGCATCGATGTCATCTGTCTTTATTATCCTCCTGGGAAGAGAGGAGGACGAAAAGAGGAGGAGGGAGCAGAGAGGGAGAGACAAGGAGCGGTCAGTGGTATGGGCCCCATCGGCAAGCCAGGTCGCACCATGCCAGGAATGTAATGTCCCCCCTGCTGGTCATGCATTAAACCTTACAGACACACATACACACACCTCCATTCTTCTTCCACCTCTCAGGCTATCTCTCTCTCTGTTTTCCCCAATGCTTTACCCAATCTCTCCTCTATTTCCTAATTTTATTTATCCCTCCATTTTCTCTGTCTCTCTCTTTCTGTCTCTCTCTCACTCTCTCTGTCTCCCTCTGTCTCCGTCTCTCTCTGGGTCGGTCTCTTTTTCTGCATCTCTCTCTTTCTGTCTCTCTCTATTTCTGTCTCTCTCTCTCTTATCAAGCGAGGAGAGAACCCCCACCACAATCAATCATGGTGAAGTCACAAAGCACAGCGGCACACTCAGGGCACAGCAGATAGGCTGGGGGAGAAGAGAAGGAGAAGGAGAGGTGGAGTAGAGAAGGTCTGAGCTGTGCTGGGAGGGGAAGACAATGGGTTCACTGCACAGTCAAAGAGTGGGCACACTCACTGCTGGGGCGGGGGGCGGAGGGAGGAAGGTGGTGATGAAACCAACGAGGCAACATGATTGGTGAAGCCTCCATGAGGACCAGCCCCTCGCCAGCAGAGCTATGTGTGTGTTCCAAATGGCACCCTATTCCCTATAAAGTACACGACTTTTGACTAAAACCTTACAGGCACTGGTTAAAAGTAGTGCACTATATAGGGGATAGTGTGCCATTTGGGACGCTACATTTGAATCGCTGTCTGAATGCAGATGTGACTGAACAGGCCTGCCATTGATATTCTCCCCCTGTCCTCTCCTCCTGTTCTTTTTTCCTGATTAGTGCTTTATTTATTGATAGCCCAGTTAATGTCCCCCCTAATTTCAGAATGCTTCTGTCTTCATTACCCAAGGAGATTCATTTGCCGCATTGTGTCTGTGTGTGTGTGTGTGTCTGTCTGTCTGTCTGTCTGTCTGTGGGTGTGTGTGTGTGTCTGAGTTTGGAACACCTCAACAAATGCCTACCAGTTTATACCCTCCTTTTCCCAAAACTGCCCCCTCCTTACGCCCTCTACTTCACTCTGTCTTTCACCTGGGCCGTCCTTGTAATGCAGTCAGTGCATTGACACTTTGTACTTTGACATTGTACTCCTTAAAAGAGTCCTTGTAAACGGCACAAGTTTTTCTGAACGTTTGATATTTTGCTCATTTACAGGCAATTAAATGGCTATCTGATCAAGAGACAAGAATCCCATTCAGTAGTCTCAATGCCTTAAAGTGGAACTGACAGCAATTTAGCAAGATTAAATATTTTTTAAATCTTTTCAGGAAGAATATGACACTTAAATATTTTCATACATTTTTAGAATGTTTGGGCATTACTTATACTAAGCATTTGTGAAAATTCGATAGGGAAAGTGCATTTGGATAATTAACTGTAGTAAATAAAACCCCCAAAAAACACTGGTCCTGTCCAGGACCAGGGTCTATGCCAACCAGTGCTCCATAGCACTTCAGAGCTACAGTAGGCCTTTATTTGCCACACAGGCCTGTCATCATTCACATTCATCATTGCAACAGCAAAACTTTAGATCATTAGAACGCATTCACCAAAAGCCACAAAATACACCTGAATGGATGTCTGCAAATATGTAAACACCACCGGGGTCCTCTAACATTTGGGAACTTTACAGTCCTATTGATCAAACAACCATGAAAAGATCAACAACTAAAGTTAGCCAGGGAAAGAAGAGATCAAATCCTAAGCAGGAAAACAGATAAACCCTCTCAAACGGTTTCAGTTAGTTGGCCATCAAAATTTCCCTGATAAATGATGGGGAATTGTAGCCTTCTCATCCTTCTGCAGCTTCCCTGCCAACAATGCATGCCTGTCCCAACCAAGCACCCAAAGCTAACTGGCTAAAGTTGACTGGCTTGCCAGCTAGCTACACCACCGGTAAAAAGTTTTAGAACACCTACTCATTCAAAGGTTTTTCTTTATTTTTAGTATTTTCTACATTGCAGAAAAATAGTGAAAACCTCAAAACTATGAAATAGCACAAATGGAATCATGTAGTAACCAAAACAATTGTTAAACAAATCAAAATATATTTTATATTTGAGATTTTTTATTATTGTTATTATTATTTTATTTAACCTTTATTTAACTAGGCAATAGCCACCCTTTGCTTGATGACAGCTTTGCACACTCTTGGCATTCTCTCAACCAGCTTCATGAGGTAGTCACCTGGAATGCACTTCAATTAACAGGTGTGCCTTCTTAAAAGTTAATTTGTGGAATTTCTTTCCTTCTTAATGCGTTTGAGCCAATCAGTTGTGTTGTGACAAGGTAGGGGTGGTATACAAAAGATATCCCTATTTGGTAAAAGACCACGTCCATATTATGGCAAGAACAGCTCAAATAAGCAAAGACAAACGACAATCCATTGTTACTTTAAGACATGAAGGTCAGTCAATACGGAACATTTCAAGAACTTTGAAAGTTTCTTCAAGTGCAGTCGCAAAAACCATCAAGCGCTATGAAACTGGCTTTCATGAGCACCGCCACAGGAATGGAAGACCCAGAGTTACCTCTGCTGCAGAGGATACGTTTATTAGACTTACCAGCCTCAGAAATTGCAGCCCAAATAAATGCTTCACAGAGTTCAAGTAACATCTCAACATCAACTGTTCAGAGGAGACTGTGTGAATCAGGCCTTCATGGTCGAATTGCTGCAACATATCAGTACTGAAGGACACCAATAATAAGAAGAGACTTGCTTGGGCCAAGAAACACGAGCAATGGACATTAGACCGGGGGAAGTTTGTCCTTTGGTCTGGAGTCCAAATGGGAGATTTTTGATTCCAACCGCCGTGTCTTTGTGAGACGTGGTGTGGGTGAACGGATGATCTCTGCATGTGTATTTCCCACTGTGAATCATGACAGAGGAGGTGTTATGGTGTGGGGGTGCTTTACTGGTGACACTCTCTGTGATTTATTTAGAATTCAAGGCACACTTAACCAGCATGGCTACCACAGCATTCTGCAGCGATATGCAATCCCATCTGGTTTGCACTTAGTGGGACTATCATTTTTTTTCAACAGGACAATGACCCAACACACCTCCAGGCTGTGTAAGGGCTATTTTACCAAGAAGGAGAGTGATGGAGTGCTGCATCAGATGACCTGGCTTCCACAATCCCCCGACCTCAACCAAATTGAGATGGTTTGGGATGAGTTGGACCGCAGAGTGAAGGAAAAGCAGCCAACAAGTGCTCAGCATATGTGGGAACACCTTCAAAACTGTTGGAAAAGCATTCCAGGTGAATCTGGTTGAGAGAATGCCAAGAGTGTGCAAAGCTGTCATCAAGGCAAAGGGTGCTATTTGAAGAACCTCAAATATAAAATCTATTTTGATTTGTTTAACACTTTTTTGGTTACTACATGATTCCATATGTGTTATTTCATAGTTTTGATGTCTTCACTATTATTCTACAATGTAGAAAACAGTCAAAATAAAGAAAAACCCTTGAATGAGTAGGTGTTCTAAAAATGTTGACAGGTAGTGTACTTCCAGACACAAATGAGAGAACACCTTACTCTGACCATTTTGCTCACCCTAGAAGAGCTGGGTAGGCTGTTTACATGTTATCTAGCGCGTTCGTGACTAACTATTACGTTATTTGCCTACATTCACTGACATCGGTTGGTCATATTCAGTGGGTGTTGCGTTTGTAAATTAATCAGTTATTCTGCGGTCTGGCACACTCAGGCAAGAGCGCTCTTAAATCGGAGTGGATAGTCAGAGTGAATTTGCAAACGCACGAGATATACTAACTCGATAACAATTGTTCAAGTTCTTGCTAGCTAACCAAATGACACCTGCATCTCTAGCTGTGTATAGCCACCGGAAAATGATATGAGGGGAAAAAGTCAGTCACTCACCCACTCCTCCAAATGACGTTCGCCTAACAGCTAGCGATCTAGCTATCATTAGGCTCCGTGTTTTTAGCATGCTACATAAATAGATACGCTATCCTATTAGCCACGTTATGACTGAATTGTGATCATTGCCCTGGCTAGTTTGATTGTATTGACATTCCCAGCCTACATCTGTCTGTTTTTTGTCCAAAATATTGACCCGTTGAAACTGAAACCGTCCATTCGAATGAAGGCAGCAAACAATGTATCAGGCCAGCTGTGATGTACAACCTGATAGCAATATTTTTTGGACTTCCAAGAAATGTATTGGTGAATTATATTAATCATGCATTGAACTGCATCCATCTATTCTGCCAACAATACCTTAGTGTACATCATGGAATGTTGAGTCAAATAGAACCAATTCTTAAAACCTCTTCTAAAGTTGGTTTTGTAGCATAAACTGGGAATTTTATATTTTTTACTAATATTATGATTTTGTGTGTGTTTCATATCTACAAAGTAGTTCAAATGCTGTCAGTTCCACTTTAATTATATTATATTGCCTGTCCATCAGTATTGTTATGATATGGGGGGAAGGTTAGTGTTAGGACATATTTTTGGGGGGGGCAGGCTTTTGGTAGTTTTCTTTTTTGTACATATTTATGTTTCGTCACCATCCGAACAAATAATTATACGCTTGGACTGGCCGACCAAGAGTTCAAGAGAGACAGAGCTGGCCCTCGACCAAGGTAAGGTTGCTGTCTCTCTGGGCACATGTACATTCAACAGCTAGGCGTATTTACACTGATTTCTCACATAAATGAACACATTCATTCAGGTTACAGACCATGTAACTAGGCCTAGGAACCCTAGACAAAGCAAGTGCAACAATATCCGTAGGCTAGTTATGGGTCGGAACAGTATGACCTCTTGTGCCTCATCATATTGCAACCCCCCCCCCCTTCACCTGGCAGACTGAATGTCCACACTACATCATATAACCACCCCCTCCCACACACTCACTCCTTCCCAGTGTCCCCATTGTACCCAGCTGCTGCTCCAAGCCCAGCTGCACCCAGATTGATGTCTCATGGATCACAATAAATCCTCTCATTCAGTCCAGAACCATCGCTGTCTGGTCTGTCTGTCTGTGTTTGTCTGGCCTGTCTGTCTTTCTATCTATCTGGCGGCTCTGGTCTCTCTGTCAATCTGGCCTGCCTGTCTGTCTGGCCTGTCTGTCAATCTGGCCTATCTGTCTGGCCTGTCTCTCTGGCTTGTCTGTCTGGCCCGTCTGTCAATCAGGGCTGGGTTTCCCAAAAGCATCATAGCACTAAGATCATCTTTCGTCCATTTGGTTTCAGTAGAATGAAGATGATCTCAGTGTTACGATGCTTTTGGGAAACCTGGCCTGTCTGTCTCTGCAGGGTTGAGAATGATAAGCTTACGATGATCCCAACTCCTCCATGACAATAGCTTCCATCGGAAGACTGTTTTTTCCCCCCTGATGACCTTTGTGAGTACTTCTGTCTTTGTTTACTGTAACCCTGTAACATTGTTCACAGACCATACTGGTACACTCGGGAGATGTCTCAGATATGATCCACTAACTCGTTGATTTCACCAATGCATTCTAAAGTATCTTTGACAGATCCGTCTATTGATTGAGTAGATATAAGAGCAAGACAAGTCTATTTGAGATGTCCCCAAATGTTGATCATGCTCTATCGGTTTTCCAAATGGGTCAGAGGAGAATGGGCTACATAATCAGGGACAGGAGAGGAGGAGGCCCTGGCAGTGAGGCACCAACGGGTTAACTCATTATAACATTAGTGTGTGCTGCCTGTCTCTCTCTCAGGTGATCAGTCAAGGTTATCCAGTCATCCCCTTTTCACTCCTCTCTCTCATCCCCTCATTACCTTCCCCTGCTATCTCCCATAAACACCTGCAGCCCAGCCATCAGTAGTATTATACAGTAGCTGCACACACACGCACACGCACACGCACACGCACACGCACACACAAACAAACACACAAGCACACAGTATCACCAGGGCCCATACACTCCTAGTCATTGTCCAGACGAAACCAGGCCCTGCCCATCACATTCATCTAACAGCAGCACTGTTTATATTTCTGTACAGAGGATAGAGTGGGGAGAGAAAAGACCTCCTCTTACTCTGGAGTTTATTGAATAAGCATTAAGTGGACATTATCAGCCGATGGCCTGGTTATTTATGAGGCGGTGATAAAGGCTTGGAGACTGAGTTATGTGAGAACCGCGCTCTGGATGAAAGGTGCTCATACACAACACTGATACCCGCAGCTCGGCACTGTGTCTGGGTAGAGAGAGAGCAGGGATGGGCATAAATTACAATTACAAAATACAACTACAAATAACCTAAAAACCATGTATCAAAATAAAATATAAGATCTTTTTTATAAAGTATTGTAGTTAATTAAAATACATGTATTTTGTATTTTAAAATACTTTTTTTTGTTGTTGCAAGTAGCCAGCCGAACAGCAACAACATTCTCAGTAACTCTTACAGAAACTTCTTACTTGCTATGACTGTGATATGTTGGTCACCTGGTCAGTCTGTCATGGAAAGAGCAGATTTTCCTAACGTTTTAATGAACAACTGCAAAGCACATGAGGTATTGTCAGTGGCCTTGTTTCGGCGCGGAGTTCATTAGAGTAATACATAGAATGCTTTGCAATTGTTCATTGTTACATATACATTTATATTTAGTTCATTTAGCAGACTCTCTTATCACTCCATAGTGCCACCAGACATTTGATACCAATGCAGGGTGAAAGGGGGCCACAAAATTGTGAACCGCTATACAGAAATTGTATAGAAAAGTATTTTGTAATTTAAAAATACAAAATTAAAGCTTTCAAAAGCATCTTCTTACAAAATACATTGGGGTGTAGTTCAGCCCAATTTAATACAAAAAACTCAGAAGTAATTAAAATACTTATTTCAAATACATGTAACAGAAATACTGCCCATCTCTGAGAGCAGCTGAGAGACAGGCAAGCCAGCTGGGGCTGGCGCTGGAAGTCCAGGCCAAAACGGAGCTGAAACGCTACTTCATTTAGGATTTATGGATGGGCAATTTATGATCCTTCCATAGGTCAAACGAGGAGCTGCTTATGTATGTTTCATTGTCATGTTATGGCACCGGTCCCCTTGGCACGACTGTATGTATGCAGTACATAGTGAAATGTTCATACTTGCCTCAGGCTATACAGCATAGGCTTACTGAATTCTATTGACCTTTTGACCTTAGTGTAATCCACAACAGACACACATCTTCATACTGTACACACACCCATTTGCACCCACACACAGCTTCACCCAAATCCAGAATAAATACACAACTTCACCCAAATCCAGAACACAAACACAGCTTCACCCAAATCCAGAACACAAACACAGCTTCACCCAAGTCCAGAACACAAATACAGCTTCACCCAAATCCAGAATACAAACACAGCTTCCCACATACTGTACACACACTAGGGTTGCAAAATACTGGTAACTTCCCAAATTACCAAGGTTTTTCCAGAAATCCAGGATGGAAGATTCCTAGAATCAGGTGGGAAAAGGCAGAACATCTGAAATCCTTCAGCCAGGATTTCTGGAAAACCTACACATTTTGAGAAAGATAACGGAAATTTGCATCTTCATCCACACATACTGCAGACACCCCTATCTTCATCCACACATACTGTGCACACCCCTATCTTCATCCACACATACTGTAGACACACCCCTATCTTTATCCACACATACTGCAGACACACCCCTATCTTCATCCACACATACTGCAGACACCCCTATCTTCATCCACACATACTGTAGACACACCTATCTTCATCCACACATACTGTAGACACACCCCTAACTTCATCCACACATACTGTAGACACACCTATCTTCATCCACACATACTGTAGACACCCCTATCTTCATCCACACATACGGCAGACACACCCCTATCTTCATCCACACATACTGTAGACACACCCCTATCTTCATCCACACATACTGTAGACACACCCCTATCTTCATCCACACATACTGCAGACACCCCTATCTTCATCCACACATACTGTAGACACACCTATCTTCATCCACACATACTGTAGACACACCCCTATCTTCATCCACACATACTGTAGACACCCCTATCTTCACACATACTGCAGACACCCCTATCTTCATCCACACATACTGTAGACACACCTATCTTCATCCACACATACTGTAGACACACCCCTATCTTCATCCACACATACTGCAGACACACCCCTATCTTCATCCACACATACTGCAGACACCCCTATCTTCATCCACACATACTGTAGACACACCTATCTTCATCCACACATACTGTAGACACACCCCTATCTTCATCCACACATACTGTAGACACACCCCTATCTTCATCCACACATACTGTAGACACACCCCTATCTTCATCCACACATACGGCAGACACACCCCTATCTTCATCCACACATACTGTAGACACACCCCTATCTTCATCCACACATACTGTAGACACACCCCTATCGTCATCCACACATACGGCAGACACACCCCTATCTTCATCCACACATACTGTAGACACACCCCTATCTTCATCCACACATACTGTAGACACCCCTATCTTCATCCACACATACGGCAGACACACCCCTATCTTCATCCACACATACTGTAGACACACCCCTATCTTCATCCACACATACTGTAGACACACCCCTATCTTCATCCACACATACTGCAGACACACCCCTATCTTCATCCACACATACTGTAGACACCCCTATCTTCATCCACACATAATGTAGACACCCCTATCTTCATCCACACATACTGTAGACACCCCTATCTTCATCCACACATACTGTAGACACACCTATCTTCATCCACACATACTGTAGACACCCCTATCTTCATCCACACATAATGTAGACACCCCTATCTTCATCCACACATACTGTAGACACACCCCTATCTCCATCCACACATACTGTATACACACCGCTATCTCCATCCACACATACTGTAGACACACCCCTATCTCCATCCACACATACTGCAGACACACCTATCTTCATCCACACATACTGCAGACACACCTATCTTCATCCACACATACTGTACACACCCCTATCTCCATCCACACATACTGTAGACACACCCCTATCTCCATCCACACATACTGTATTCACACCGCTATCTCCATCCACACATACTGTAGACACACCCCTATCTCCATCCACACATATGTAGACACACCCCTATCTCCATCCACACATACTGTAGACACACCCCTATCTCCATCCACACATAATGTAGACACCCCTATCTTCATCCACACATACTGTATACACCCCTATCTCCATCCACACATACTGTAGACACACCCCTATCTCCATCCACACATACTGTAGACACACCCCTATCTTCATCCACACATACTGTAGACACACCCCTATCTCCATCCACACATAATGTAGACACCCCTATCTTCATCCACACATACTGTAGACACACCCCTATCTCCATCCACACATAATGTAGACACACCCCTATCTCCATCCACACATACTGTATACACCCCTATCTCCATCCACACATACTGTAGACACACCCCTATCTCCATCCACACATACTGTACACACCCCTATCTTCATCCACACATACTGTAGACACACCCCTATCTCCATCCACACATACTGTAGACACACCCCTATTTTCATCCACACATACTGTAGACACACCCCTATCTCCATCCACACATAATGTAGACACACCCCTATCTCCATCCACACATACTGTATACACCCCTATCTCCATCCACACATACTGTAGACACACCCCTATCTCCATCCACACATACTGTACACACCCCTATCTTCATCCACACATACTGTAGACACACCCCTATCTCCATCCACACATAATGTAGACACCCCTATCTTCATCCACACATACTGTAGACACACCCCTATCTCCATCCACACATAATGTACACACCCCTATTTTCATCCACACATACTGTACACACCTCTATCTCCATCCACACATACTGTACACACCTCTATCTCCATCCACACATACCTTAGACACACCCCTATTTTCATCCACACATACTGTAGACACCCCTATTTTCATCCACACATACTGTAGACACACCCCTATCTTCATCCACACATACTGTAGACACACCCCTATTTTCATCCACACATACTGTAGACACACCTATCTTCATCCACACATACTGTACACACCCTTATCTTCATCCACACATACTGTAGACACACCCCTATTTTCATCCACACATACTGTAGACACCCCTATTTTCATCCACACATACTGTAGACACACCCCTATCTTCATCCACACATACTGTAGACACACCCCTATTTTCATCCACACATACTGTAGACACACCTATCTTCATCCACACATACTGTACACACCTCTATCTCCATCCACACATACTGTAGACACACCCCTATTTTCATCCACACATACTGTAGACACCCCTATTTTCATCCACACATACTGTAGACACACCCCTATCTTCATCCACACATACTGTAGACACACCCCTATTTTCATCCACACATACTGTAGACACACCCCTATCTTCATCCACACATACTGTAGACACCCCTATTTTCATCCACACATACTGTAGACACACCCCTATCTTCATCCACACATACTGTAGACACACCCCTATTTTCATCCACACATACTGTAGACACACCCCTATCTTCATCCACACATACTGTAGACACACCCCTATCTTCATCCAAACATGCTGTACACACCCCTATCTTCATCCACACATACTGTAGACACACACCCCTATCTTCATCCACACATGCTGTAGACACACCCCATCTTCATCCAAACATGCTGTACACACCCCTATCTTCATCCACACATACTGTAGACACACACCCCTATCTTCATCCACACATGCTGTAGACACACCCCATCTTCATCCAAACATGCTGTACACACCCTTATCTTCATCCACACATGCTGTAGACACACCCCTATCTTCATCCAAACATGCTGTAGACACACCCCTATCTTCATCCAAACATGCTGTACACACCCCTATCTTCATCCAAACATGCTGTAGACACACACACTATATCTTTACTAACTGTAACTGAACACACACCCACTACCTGAAGGAAGCCATCTTACTGTGCACTAGATCAGGTCAAAAAACAGAAATGATGTTGGGCAGCTGCCGCCTGGGAGTGGGTAATTACAGTGCTATGTGGACAGCTTCATTCTAAACAGGTACTAAAAGCATCATCCATCATCCAATCACTGACACCCGCCTCACCATCGTCACGTGACACGAGCGGAGTGTGGAGCTGTGGGGGAGATTGGTAAGGGGGGGGGGGGTGGAGTGTGCGCATGTATGTGTGGGTGTGTGTTTCTGTATGTGAGCGTGCTTGCGTGTGTGCGTGCGTGCGTGTGTGTGTGTAGAGGGGGAGTCAGAGCGAGAGGGACATGATTGGTTGCTACCAGAAGTGCTTTTAGAAGTCAGCCAGTCAGAGGAGATGACCTGCCAATGACCTTGTATCACTTGACCTCCCCAGCCCTGAGGGTCAGTCACTCATAGAGAGAGAATCTGGCAAAAAAATCTGCAATCAGTTATAGAGCCCATCTCCCTCTATGGTTGTGAAGTCTGGGTCCACTCACCAACCAATAATTCACAAAATGGGACAAACATCCGATTGAGGCTCCACATACAGATTTCTGTAAAAATATACTTTGTGTGCAATGCAAACCCCCAAAACAATGCTAGCAGAGCCTGATTAGGACTAGAGCCGCTAGAGGTCAACATCAGAAAAGAGCTGTTAAATTCGACAACCACCTAAAAGGCGGCGATGCTCACACATTCCATCACAAAGCCCCCACTTACAGAGATTAACTTAGAGAAGAGTCATCTCAGCCATTTCACAAACACAAACAGACCCCACAGAGCCCTTGGACAGCAACACAATTAGACCCAATCATGAGAAAGAAAAAGTTAACTATTTGACACACTGAATAAATATATAAAATATAATACTGAGCAAATGTGATTGCTATCTGGCTCTAAACAGAGAGTACGCAGTGGCAGAATACCTGACCACTGTGACTGACCCAATATTAAGAAAATCCTTAACTATGTACCGACTCAGTGAGCATAGCCTTGCTATTGAGAGAGGCCGCCGTAGGCAGACCAGGCTCTCAAGAGAAGACAGGCTATGTGCACACTGCCCACAAAATGAGGTGGAAACTGAGCTGCACTTCCTAACCAAATGACCACCTTTTAGACACGTACACTGAAAATTGAGTGTACACTGAGGCTTGAGTGTACATTGAGGGTTGAGTGGACATTGAGGGTTGAGTGTACATTGAGGGTTAAGTGTACACTGAGGCTTGAGTGTACATTGAGGGTTGAGTGTACACTGAGGGTTGAGTGTACATTGAGGGTTGAGTGTACATTGAGGTTTGAGTGTACATTGAGGGTGAATGGGCAAGACAAAAGATTGAAGTGCCTTTGAACAGGGTATGGTAGTAGGTGTCAGGCAACGCTGCTGGGTTTTTCATGCTCATCAGTTTCCTGTGTGTTTCAAGAGTGGTCTACCACCAAAAGGACATCCAGACAAATTGAAACTGTGGGAAACATTGGAGTCAACATGGGCCAGCATCCCTGTGAAAAAAGGCAACCAGTGGAACGCAAACAACATTTAAATACCACTATATTTCTCTGTTTATTTATCTTCCCCCACTATTCATACTACAACTATTTGTACACTGCTAAAACTCTGTACATAGTTGATAATATAACACGTGAAATGTCTTTATATTTTTTAGTGCAATGTTTACTATTCATTTCTAATCGTTTTTTGTTGATATTGTTAAATATGTTTCTTCTCACTTTTGTTTACTGCCAATAAAGACCCTTTGAATTGAGAGAGAGAGAGGGCAGGATTTGATCCTTATCCTAGAGTATATGACAAAATATCTCAACATTTAGACATGTTAGTTTAAAAAGCAGCCAAGGACTATGAAATGAGTATAATGTTTCAAACAATACTGCATGTGTAAACATTTTGTCCATATAATTGTAGTATTGTTATGTCTCCTCAGGAAAACGTAGGTTCAGGGGCGTGATTGTACGGAAATCATTTTTCTTTTCTCTACTCTGTGAAAAAGAAACTAAAACAGTGGCTGACGCCTGGCACAGACCTGATTGAGAAAGGTTCATGAACTGGGCTCCTATTCAGCACGCACGGATGATTCACAGATGAGGCACAAAGACATATCTGAAAGAAAGTGTCCTCGAACCGCACCTGCCCCTTCTCTTCTCTTCTCCTCCCCTCCTCTCTCCTGTCCTCTCTCCTCTGCCTGCCGCCCCACCTCTCTGCTCCCTGCTCCCCTCCTCTCTCCTGTCCTCTCTCCTCTGCCCGCCGCCCCACCTCCCTGCTCCCTGCTCCCCTCCTCTCTCCTCTGCCTGCCGCCCCACCTCCCTGCTCCCCTCCTCTCTCCCCTCCTCTCTCCTCTGTCCGCCTCCCTGCTCCCCTCCTCTCTCCCCTCCTCTCTCCTCTGCCCGCCGCCCCACCTCCCTGCTCCCTGCTCCCCTCCTCTCTCCCCTCCTCTCTCCTCTGCCCGCCGCCCCACCTCCCTGCTCCCCTCCTCTCTCCCCTCCTCTCTCCTCTGTCCGCCGCCCCACCTCCCTGCTCCCCTCCTCTCTCCCCTCCTCTCTCCTCTGCCCGCCGCCCCACCTCCCTGCTCCCCTCCTCTCTTCTTGGTCCACCGCCCCACCTCCCTGCTCCCCTCCTCTCTCCTGTCCTCTCTCCTCTGCCTGCCGCCCCACCTCCCTGCTCCCCTCCTCTCTTCTTGGTCCACCGCCCCACCTCCCTGCTCCCCTCCTCTCTCCTGTCCTCTCTCCTCTGCCTGCCGCCCCACCTCCCTGCTCCCCTCCTCTCTTCTTGGTCCACCGCCCCACCTCCCTGCTCCCCTCCTCTCTCCTTTCTCCTCTGCCCGCCGCACCACCTCCCTTCTCCCCTGTGCTACCCTCGCTCTTCTCCATATGTCTGAGAGCCTGTCATTATGGTAACCTCCCCCGGGGCAGCAGAGAAAGGGGGTCGACTTTAGTTCAGACAAATAGGCATTGCATGGCTCATTTATGATGTTTTGTTTTGTGTGTGTGTGTGTGTGTGTGTGTGTGTGTGTGTGTGTGTGTGTGTGTGTGTGTGTGTGTGTGTGTGTGTGTGTGTGTGTGTGTGTGTGTGTGTGTGTGTGTGTGTGTGTGTGTGTGTGTGTGTGTGTGTGTGTGTGTGTGTGTGTGTGTGTGTGTGTGTATACACTCTAAATACTGGTACCGGAAGTAAATGTTATTGCCTCATTTGAAGTGAAAAAATCTGAATCAAATATTGATTATTTTGTTTGAAATATTTTTATGCATCCTACAAAACCATCAATCCAAAAATCAATCTTCTATTAAAATGAATTCAAAAAATAACTTTAGTGCTCCTTCATTACAACAGATAGACTAAAGTATGTCTGATATCTTTAATGCAGCGTCAGCAACTCCTGTAGAGGCTTATTGTTTTGTTTTCCCCAACTCACTTTATGCCTGTGTGCAATTTTTAAAAGGGCAATACAAAGCGCCAATGTAAACAGAGCTGTAGGATAGAGGTCAGTAGCTCCACACACACAATCTGCAGTGACATCCATTCATTTTACTGATGTGTGTTTTCCTGAAGAGAGGAGAAATCCTTTCTGAGCCTGCAGCCAACTGCTTAGTCTAAGGCTCAGAGACAAACCTGTCTCTATTCAATGTCTGTCTGTATGGGGAAATAACAGGAGAATTCCTATGCAATAAACATGCAACCGTGACACAGTTTCACCTCTGTGTACACCCCTCCTTTCTCTCTCTCTCTCCCTCCTCTCTCTCTCTCCCACCCTTTCTCTTCCTCTCTCTATGTCTCTCTTTTTCCCTTGTTCTACCTTGCTCTCTTTCTCTCTCTCCATCTCTACCTCACTTTCCCCCTCGCTCTTACTCTCTCTTCCTAGCTCTCCCTCTCTCTTCCTCGCTCTACCTCTCTCTTCCTAGCTCTCCCTCTCTCTTCCTCGCTCTACCTCTCTCTTCCTCGCTCTCCCTCTCTCTTCCTCGCTCTACCTCTCTCTTCCTCGCTCTACCTCTCTCTTCCTCGCTCTACCTCTACCTTGAGCTGACTTGATCGCAGACCTGTCTAAGAGGACATTTCCCTGGTCCGGCAGCCAGAAGTGCTGAGTGCTGCTGTTTTCTTTATACACAGAAATACGCTGAGACTGTAAGCTGTCCCCAAACACCTGGTCCCTGGAGGAGGAGGAGAAGAGGAAAGGAGAAGCAAGAACTGTGGTGTGGGTGTGTGTGTTCATGTGTGTGCATATGATTATTGGTGTTGTATGTTTATCGCTGCTTTGAATAATCAATTGTCAAGCACACATAGGATAGCAGAGAGAGAGAGAGAGAGAGACCCCGGGAACACAGTATTTATTTAAATTCATTAGTAGCAATGAAATGTTTATATTGATTTAATTTCAGAGTACACTTATTGCATGTACATTATGCATTACGTTAATACTAGGTTTACTGAATTAATTAATTACAATAAAGCAAGTAAGAAATCACTTACACATGTAAATGCAAAAGTAATGCAACATGCCTTTGAATCATTATGCGTTACGGTGTCTAATGCTATTGGGCTCGTAAGCATGAGAACAGGTGTCCATATCGATATAACCAGAATAATTGCATGGCTCCTGTTATAGCCATGTGGTCCCGGAAAAACTCAAGGATTTATGGTATAACTTTAGATATGTCTCTGAATGCTTGCAATATAAAAAGTTTTGAACTCACTATGCAATATAAAAAGTTTTGACTGGGTTCAACCTCATCAATGCACGTTTTGAATAGTTCTGAACCGTTATTAACACTAGTGTCAGTGCATGACAGAGCTGTCACTGGGATGAGGGAGCTGTGCATCTTGGGAAAAGAGAGGAAAGAGGAGTAATGATCCATCAGACAACAATGGTTGAATGGTTTCAAACTAAATGTCAGTCTACACAAAATTGCAAAGGTGCTCTCATCAATTGACAGGCAGGCAGCCCAATGCTGAAACTGTCAGAGGACGACTAGAAAGGTGTTTTCAGGAGCTCAAGGATATATGTACAGATGCTTAAAACCAGTTATTGCTAGCTGTGCAGTGCCTCTGTGTCCAGGAGATATGGGGGCTTATTAAACAAGGTTAAAATCCACTAATTGAGTCAAATAACAGTGCATCAAAATCATCATCATCATCATCTTTATCATGCACATTAGAAACATCATCATCATCATCAACATTATACTGTAATAGTGAGTACATTTTGTAACTTTGTTTGAAAAAAACGAATTCCTTATAGCATTCCTAATATGGTCATCGTGTATTATTGCAGGAAGCAAAACTAATGGTGTGTATTTAAATTACTTTAAATTACTGTGTAAAATATAAAAATACATTTGGTACAGTGCACTGCCTGAGGTTGCACAGTTAT
Organism: Salvelinus alpinus; assembly: GCF_045679555.1. Lineage (NCBI taxonomy): Eukaryota > Metazoa > Chordata > Actinopteri > Salmoniformes > Salmonidae > Salvelinus > Salvelinus alpinus. The sequence goes on from NC_092113.1 coordinate 32,228,632, forward strand.
CCTCCCATTGATTCATCCAAGCTCATCTTTCTGAGGTCATGAGGCATTAAAGGCATTAGACTTCAGCTTTATGAATTAAGTCTGTATATTTCATTGTTTTTTCAAGTTCTTGTAGGTGAAAACTAATTAACTAAAAAAATGGCTGTAGGGAGCACTTTTGGCAGAATTATTTGACAAAGGAGGCAATACGTTTTTGTCGATTAACTGTTGACATGCAATGGAGGAGCCTACTGAATACATCATTTCCATATGAAATTGTTGCATAACAATTTAATAAGAAATTAAATGCAATGGAGGACTACAAAATTGAATGTTATCAAATAATAAGCATGATCGTAACAGATCCATAATTATAGTAAAATGAATAGTGCTCTAGTATCAGGCTATAGAATACTATTCTTCTCGGGCCGTTTCAATGCTGGATGAAATATTGTCCTGAACAAAAGTTTTTTCCTTGTTGAAAAAGCCAAAAAGCTTGTGAGCCTCTGAGGTCACCCAGATGAAGGATCATCTTTCTCTCCTTGACTCACTGACCAGGTCACTGTCGTCTGTAGGCATGTTGAAGGTCACCGGGTCAGAGTTGAACTCTGGAGTAACTGCATACATTAGCATGACTTGCACAAACGTATGTGCATGTGTCCATAATAACTCTACAATAGTGGCATATTCATTCATGTAAAACTATGTATTGAAAATCCCAAAATACAAGTACAATTGTCTACACTTGCATTTCATTTAAATGAAGGCATTGGTAAGTAGGCCAATAGTTTACACCAAGTAAATGAAGCAATTCCGTGTTTCCAATTGTTTTGTAATTTTCAGCCCTGCACCACATTTACTGGTGATAAATAACACACAAAAACTAATCTACTAAATTAAATTAGGAGCGTATTCGATATTTCAACAGAAAAATGGTTTATCCCTTGTGTGGTTTTAAAGGTGACATTTAGCTATAAGTCCTATATATTAACACCCCGGATAACCTGTTACACCATTAATAACGTTTTTATGAGGCATTAAACGAAACTCTACCGAATGCATTTCAGAGGTGTCGTGCGTGCCCAGGCAATTAATGTGTTAATTTATAAGAGAACATGACAGTTTAGAGAGCGGTTTATCGTCGAGCCATGACTGTTCAAACAGTAAAAAGTATTCAGAAGTGGATTCTTATTTTCTGAAATATGTTTATGATAAGGCTATAGCTCACTCGTTTAGGAAAAAGGATTCTACAATCATTTGCACTTGCAGTTCCGTTGAAATGCGTTCAAATATTTGATTCAAATGGTATGATTAACTTTGATCAATGCATTAAACCTGCCAGTCAAGAGATCTATCAGTCAATTACCACATGAATCCTTCAGTGCTGGCGGGATAATTAAAACCATTAAGAGATATAGAAATACAACGGGTGAAAGTGAAACGAGAGAGAGAGAGAGGAACCAACAATGTTGAATAGAGAAAGAAAAATAAATGCAAGAATTATTCATATTCAAGAACATGAAATAGGTAAATATAACATAATACAATTCAAATAACTTTTAAGTTATTCAAAATGTGTATAAACAAAATACATTTACTTTAGATCGACTATTGACAGAAATTATTTTGGAAATAGCTTTCAGCCTTATGCGGTCCTTGAAACTCACTGGAAAATTTAAAATGAATTGGATATTCTTTTAAAACAAGATAAACCCTGACGGAAATGTAGACTTTTTAGTCAAGAACATTTTAAGTAGGCTGTTCCGAAGAAAGAGCTGGCCACAACGTTAATGTAGTGATGCTTTAATGACATGCAAGAGACAATAAATAACTAAATCAATAAGTTAAGTAGGCCTACTAAATACACAATTACTATAATAATATTGGTTGTCTGAATAAAGTTATGTTATTTGGTATAAACTCATAAAGTGCAATAATCATTATATTATTTCACCTGACAAGCGAGCGCAACTCAAATGTCCTCTTGAATAGGCTACTCCAATTAAAAGTCTCAGGTAGGCCTATATGCGCCTCTAAAATGAGGAATCACTGACTCAAACACTTACAATAACACATTCTGGAGTTCACAAAACTTACCCTGCTTTCCGTGTTTTTTTGTGAAAAACAACATGACCCTGATTAACCAATTAGGAAGAAATTCCTCCTAATGGAGAATCAAAGAACCTGCATGTTGATGATACTGTCTGCCACTATTACACACCCTGTTTTGTAATGCATGAGACAGTTCCTCTAGTTGAGTGTTAAGGGGCGGCAGGTGTTTGGGAGAGCATGAGGTCGGTTCCAGTTGTCCAGGAGAGGAATAAGTGTCCAGGCTGTTGGAGCGTGAGCTTTCTGAGCAGCTTGAGGACACGGGAGGGGCCACCGGGAGAAGGCCCTCGCGCATTAATTTCTTCTGTTTCATTCGCCGGTTCTGGAACCAAATCTTCACCTGCGTTTCGCTCAGTTGCAGGGCGCTCGCGATCTCCACGCGTCTGGCTCGCGTCAGGTACTTGTTGAAGTGGAACTCCTTCTCGAGCTCCGTGAGCTGTTTGGTGGTGAAATTGGTCCTCAGTACCCCGTTAGCGGTAATATGATGCCCATCGGTGGGAATGCTGTGGTTACCTCCACCTCCTCTGTCCATACTGACGCCCGGAGCGACTATACTTAATCCACAGGCCATGTGCATCTTGGCTGAAAAGACAGTTAAAACACAGGTATAGTATAAATATATCGGTTGAATTCAATGAAGTAACCCAGCCATAAAATATAGACAGTACAAAATGTATGACTACCGGTTTATATCAATCACTACCGGTTTATATCAATCACAATTACTTATAAAACATATATTAAATAGGTTAATTCAGTTAATTGGTTAAGTGTATTAACATCTATAAACTGGAGTAGATGATTGCGCGGGGGAAACTTGGTTATAGCGCCACATTCACATGATCTTGTGCCAAACATTCAGCTGTGAAGTTCCTGATACTGTTGTATCTGTACCACGAGGACAGGTGTTGGATGTAATAACGTACATCACAGTACAGGTATAGGCTATCTAACAGGGCCTATATCAGAGAGAACAGAAAGCTCATATGAAAAATGTTGACATCCATGTTTTAGACATGTCAGAGACAGGTTACATATACAGAGGCTACCAAACCTAACCTGAAATGAGAGTGCAGTAGCCAATAGTGAATATGAAAAAACCCAAACAGACAAAACAGTACAGTAAGTAAATAAGCGCTTTGGCTCTCATGAATAGATAATCACATTCTGATTAATGACGTCTAAGATAATAGAAATTGGCGCTGGCCAGAAGGCGTAAAATGAAAATATTTGAGGAATGACTTGCACGCTTTAGAAATAGCCAGCCAGCAAAGCCAGGGCAAGCCGCAGAGTCGAGGCCTTCCCAGCCAAGGAGAGAGAGAAGAGAAGAAGATAAGGAGAGAGAGAGAAGAGAAGAAGATAAGGAGAGAGAGAGAGAGAGAGAGAGAGAGAGAGAGAGAGAGAGAGAGAGAGAAGAGAAGAAGATAAGGAGAGAGAGAAGAGAAGAAGATAAGGAGAGAGAGAGAAGAGAAGAAGATAAGGAGAGAGAGAGAGAAGAGAAGAAGATAAGGAGAGAGAGAGAGAGAGAAGAGAAGAAGATAAGGAGAGAGAGAGAGAGATCGATACACATTGCCTCAGCCATCTGGACATCCTGCCCACAGTAATTCAGGTGCTGTCAGAGCATAATCGAAGAATGACACACTGGGAGTATATACATTGTACCAGCAGATCAAGAGGCAGAGGGGTGGTAGGCCTTTATGCAAGAGAGAACATAGGGATGCTTTGCTTCGTGCCAAGACTAATATACCCCCCTGAAACGTTGCTGCTGTTGTCACTAATCATACTACTGCTAACAATGTAGCGCTAAAGAGATCTACTCCAACCCTGGAAATCATCCTTACAGATACTATATCAATATCTTTGCAGCTGTTTGTATGATAGCTTAGAACGCTGGCTAGAGGACATTGATACCAGTCCTGGCAAGCAACATAAACAATCAATATAAATGAAGACATATGTGGTGACTATATGAACTGTCAGCCTGGTACCAACTGATAAACGTCGATAGCATTAATTGTTCTACTGTATTCTATGTCTCTGAGACAGACAACAAAGAAGACATCCATGTCATCTTCAAACTCTGGAGCCCTTATTCATGAAGCGTTCGCCCTGTCCATATCATTTGTATTAATTGTGGTCAAAAAGGCAAACTGATCCTAGATCAGAACTCCTATTCTGAGGCGCTTTGTGAATACAGGCCCAGATTGCACATAGAACCAGACAGAAGGATCTCTATTCGGTCCATATCACCCCAATAAAGCATCTCTTTATTCAAATCTGTTTGAGATGAAATTGCTACCGAAGGCTGTGAGCTCACAGTTTTCCCTTTTCACCTCACACTGGATACTCAGATTTAGATATTGTGCTGTGAGGTCTTGTGAGACGACGTCTCTTTGTCAGGATGAGAAATTACTTTTAATGGGCAAAGTCAAGATGCTCAAGGTATTTTTTGAAATATACCACGTATTCTACATGAGTTGTATGATCTAATTTCTGTGAAATCAGAACGTTTATGCTGAATGTCACACTAAAGGCTCATGAGATGTTGGTGGACTGATGATATGTGACAATGATTATGTTTAAACGGACACATGTAAAGGTGCTGGGCACTGAGATCAATACACAAGGCTCTCATTACTGTACAGACAGATAATCAATAAGCAGAGAGCTCTAATGTTACTAACGTTATAGGGAGTGAGTTTGGCTAAACTTAACATTAGCTGCATTGCACACTGTATGCTCAGGCAATATTGCATTGTCAGAGCACAGTGATGTGAAAGCAAAGCACATGGATAGCTTTTATATTTCATTCTATTCTATTCTATTATTTTATTTTATTCCCTTCTATTGTGTTCTAGTGTGGGAAATATCTCCATCCTTTTTCTGTGCCCAATAGGTAGAGAGAGGAAAGTTGGCCTATACTGTATAATAACCATGTACACCTCGCCCAGCCTCCCCTGCCCGTATCCCAGTCCATTCCGATTATCCCAATCCGGGTAGAATACATAGTTCAATTGTCACATATGGTTATTGTAGTAGGCTGATTCAGGAATTGTAAGTATTACAGTTATCATATTAATATTTTTACTGGAAGTTTTGTTAAAGGTAAATTCACAAGTATGCATGTATTTGTACATTTTGAGCCATCACTTGCTGAAAAATAGGCTACATGCATCCAAATGTATCATTTTCTTATTAAAAAAAATGTTGTTGATGATGTTGAGCGACTTTACGAAACTTCATCCACGCTCGAACACGTCACACTTTGTTGCCCGTAGCACAGTAGCCTAGTCTGCGTTTCTCACAGCACAGCACTGTCCTTCATACTGAATTGTGAATATGGCACATTAAAATGTATACTTTCCAATAGTAGGCTATGTTGATGAATGAATGGCAGTTTACTAAAAGTTATAGGTGCTATTGGTTTTCGTATCAACAATAAATACAATGTTTAAAAAGTAGTTTGTCAATAAGATGCTTATTGTCTTTCCAAATGGAAATGTAAACTCCAAAACTTACCCGTCCGAGCTTGACTTCTCTTCTTCACGTTCATCCAATCAAAAGCTTTGCTCCTGTGACTTAGTTCAGCTACCTTACAATTGGGCTCGGAGTGAGAGCTACTGTTCACAACAGCAAAGTGAACATTAGACCCATCATGAGTGTAGATTTTAATGTGCGCATTTATAGACCCGAATTCTGCGTGCGCCAGAGCCTCAGTCCCGGTGATGTGTGTGGAAGAGGAGTATCCAAGTCCGGGGAAGTCGTGTTCCTGCACCCGGAGGTAGGAGGGGAGACGAGAGTAGTGAAGGCAGGCCGGTGGCGTGGTTGAAAAGCCCTGACTCTGTGTCAGAGGAAAGCTGCTCGAGCCTGAGTAGACTGGGAGCTGAGTTACCGTACAGTCGGTTGCAGAATTGGCACCGTAGAAAGACGGGTAACTGTGTTGTAATGAATATCCCGGGTCACCCTCTGATAAAGAGTTACCCTCATTGCCAGCTCCAAGTTCTGGAGAAATGATCTGGTCCAAGTCACCTATCCTGACCTCCCCTGGTCGGTGTCCCTCTGTGAACAGAGCGCTACTCTCCCCATCGCACGTTAACTCTTGATACAAATTCATTATCACCTACGCATAATCGTTGGATCGGTCAAACGGTTATAGGACTCATGGACGGGTGGCCTCTAGCTAACACCCAACAACGCATGGATGACCGAGATAGCGACCATAGACAGTCAGAGGGACATGCCCTGGAGAAATTCGATCTCTGATTGATGGAGATGACGTGCCCTCTTGGTCTTGGCCAATAGATGGACATCTATGTCATCCACCGGGGACAACACACTGACTAACCAAGCCAATCAAGTTGTAGACTAATTTCAGGTGGTCAAATTAATGGACTCCAGTACAGCAGACAATAGCTGTTTAGTCCCCATCATTCATGGTAACTTTCTTTTCTCAAACAGGGCTGTTTAAATGAGTAGAATTTACACATTAGATGGACATAGAAGAGGTACTTGGTCATCATATAGGACTGGGATATGGAGAAGCAAGTAAGTCAAGTTTGCTAAGACGATGGACCGACGCTTCTGAAGTCTGGCTTTCATCATAGTATCACTGCTCGTTTTTAAAACAGGCACCGGTAAGATGACGTCAGCTGTGGTATGTTTTTCTGTACCACACAGTGCTGCAGGCCTGCGGTGATCTACCAACTTTGTGACTATCATGCCAGCTTTGTTGTTATCAGTTATAAACGATTAGGGCTAGATCTTTTTTATAACTGGTTTTAAGGTCCAAGTAATGAAATAGAAATATTTGTTAGCAGGTCCTGGATTTAAATGTTTGCCAATAAGAATATAGACGATGGGTTATACAAAAACCCTCAAAATATAATAGACTAAGGGAATCCAGACTAGTTATTGACATTAGTCTCGTACACAATTATCCTGCGATTATGGTTTCTTCAGCAGCAGAGGCCGTGATCAGTGCAGGGCTAAAGGTCATGTGAAAGACACACTTAATGGGTTCAAAGGTCGTGACCGCGTCTGTTGAGCTCTTCACTGACATTTACATGTTAGTCATTTAGCAGACGCTTTTATCTTGAGCGACTTGCAGGAGCAATTAGGGTTAAGTGCCTAGTTCGAGGGCACATCGACAGATTTTTCACCTAGTCGGCTCGGGGAGTCGAACCAGCGACCTTTCGGTTACTGACCCAATGCTCTTAACCGCTAGGCGACCCACTGGCATCGAAACTGTAAATAGTAGTAACTAGGAACATCGGTGGTGACAGGTGGACATGCACGTTCCGGTTTGGGTTCCCAATTATCGACAATTAGCTATGTAGCCCCTACACAGTTTACTTAATGAAATGGGATGTTAAACTAATATAAAGTTAGTAACTATAAATGATCTAACTATGTCAATATTGCACACTCAATGCTGTTATTTCAGATAAATAGGACTAGATCTTTACTATTCCACAAATACAGCAAGCCTTTTTCTCGACAGTAAAGTTTATTTTCATTTTTCGAGACGTGGCATGGAAATTGTAAAAGTGCTAATTCAATAAATAAAGGAATACAACTACAAACTTTATATTCCATTTTGTTCAGCCGGTATAATTCCCATAGTTACGTGTATATTCCTGGACGCGTATCCTCATTTCATTGTACTATAAGCAGAGCTAAACCTGTTTAATTGCCCTTTACATTAAATTTGTATCTGTTCAGATTACATAGAAAAAACTATACCACCACATTCACATAACATGAGAAAACACATTAGTATGAGCTCCTGAACAAATGACGCAATTGTATTTAGCATTAATTGAAGGATGTTTAGAAATAAAGATAATTACAACGTTATTAATGATAAAGTAATCATGTCTGTTGGGCTCCAGATATTGACTGGGTGAGACCGAAGTAGGTGGGGATGCCACAAAACTTTTGTTTTTTTCTCCTTCAAATTTATTTGTGGATAGTCTTGAGTGTGTGTAATATAACATATACCGGTACACCAACATTGCAATAAAGTAATGGTTTATTTATTTGTATTATTGTAGGCCTACTAATTATCGTATTATTATGATTATTATAAAGCATATATCATTGTTACTATGCTGTTCTTGTTTTCTTGTTATTCATTGTATTTGTCATCTGCATTTTTGTTGAAATTATTATTATCACATATAACATTATTTTCTATCAAAGACCATATTACTAACCTGATCACATAATATTTATCCACAACAGTAATTACAAAGCAATTCTAAATAATCAACTATTTAGGCCTATAACGGCATACAAGGTTCTATAGACTACAGCCCAGAAAGCCGGTCGCAGCTGGGGGAGGTAATGGAATTCTACAGGCAGCGATGAGCTGAATGACTGAGTGCGATATATTCCTTCCCTCCGCGCATTTGCATGCTACACTTATCCATCTTGTTGTCAGCTCGCGAGGTTACCCAGGGTTCACGCGCTAGCTTGTTTCTCTCCCCTACACTCAATAAATAAAACTCGTTCTGTTTACCGCCTGAATATAAATTTGTTTTCAGTTGATCGCAGACCTGTGTGGAGATATTAGAAATGGTATTTCACTAACGGCTTTCATCAGAGGGAGGAGGAAAGGGGTTTGCAGGGATATAAAGAAAAAAACGGGTAGGAGCATCTCTCCTTTCCTTTTATGGAAATACATGTCCCCCCCCCCCCCCCCCCAGGGATTATTGATTGACTCATACTGCTAATTAGTTTTCTCCTCCATCCTCTGATGTCAGTGATGTCTGTGATCTGTCGTCAATAGAGGAGCTGAACTGCTGAGGCCCAGGGATCATGGTGGTGGTGATGCCCGGATGGGATCATCTCCTATAGGTTTGTATTGACCCCTCACCCTGCTGACACACACACAAACACGTACACACACACACACACCTTGCTGACAGTGGTCGGTAATGATGCTGCAGTGGTGATGGTGCTGACATTGACACGATGAGGATGAGGCCCTGGTCTAACCCAGGAACACTGTCAAAGACTCTTTATGTGTCATCTCTCGACCCTGGGAGCTCTGGGAATTAACCGTGCGATGACAGATAACTGTCACCGCCAACCAGAGAGGTCACAGCCGGCCTTTAATGCAGTGTGGGGCTGAGCAGTTAAAGCTGGGCGATCTGTACACTGGTGAGGATCTCAGTGGGGCCCACCCGAGCAGTGTAAGCAGCTATGTGATATACGTGTTGAGGCCTGCAGCGATCTTTTTAGTGGGGATCACTAAGCTGAGTTTAAATGTATTTGACTAAGGTGTATGTAAACTTCTGACTTCAACTGTATGTATGCATCCTGGTGCTCCACAATAATATCTTTACATCCTGGTGTTCCACAATAATATCTATACATCCTGGTGCTCCACAATAATATCTATACATCCTGGTGTTCCACAATAATATCTATGCATCCTGGTGCTCCACAATAATATCTTTACATCCTGGTGTTCCACAATAATATCTATACATCCTGGTGCTCCACAATAATATCTATACATCCTGGTGCTCCACAATAATATCTATACATCCTGGTGCTCCACAATAATATCTATACATCCTGGTGTTCCACAATAATATCTATACATCCTGGTGCTACACAATAATATCTATACATCCTGGTGCTCCACAATAATATCTATACATCCTGGTGTTTTACAATATCTATACATCCTGGTGTTCCACAATAATATCTATACATCCTGGTGCTACACAATAATATCTATACATCCTGGTGCTCCACAATAATATCTATACATCCTGGTGCTCCACAATAATATCTATACATCCTGGTGTTTCACAATAATGTCTATACATCCTGGTGTTCCACAATAATATCTATACATCCTGGTGCTCCACAATGATATCTATACATCCTGGTGTTCCACAATAATATCTATACATCCTGTATCCATACATCCTGGTGTTCCACAATAATATCTATACATCCTGTATCCATACATCCTGGTGTTCCACAATAATATCTATACATCCTGGTGTTCCATTATAATATCTATACATCCTGGTGCTCCACAATAATATCTATACATCCTGGTGCTCCACAATAATATCTATACATCCTGGTGTTCCACAATAATATCTATACATCCTGGTGCTACACAATAATATCTATACATCCTGGTGTTCCACAATAATATCTATACATCCTGGTGCTACACAATAATATCTATACATCCTGGTGTTTCACAATAATATCTATACATCCTGGTGTTTCACAATAATATCTATACATCCTGGTGTTCCACTATAATATCTATACATCCTGGTGCTCCACAATAATATCTATACATCCTGGTGTTCCACAATAATATCTATACATCCTGGTGCTACACAATGATATCTATACATCCTGGTGTTTCACAATAATATCTATACATCCTGGTGTTTCACAATAATATCTATACATCATGGTGCTACACAATAATATCTATACATCCTGGTGCTACACAATAATATCTATACATCCTGGTGTTCCACAATGATATCTATACATCCTGGTGCTCCACAATAATATCTATACATCCTGGTGCTACACAATAATATCCATACATCCTGGTGCTCCACAATAATATCTATACATCCTGGTGTCCCACAATAATATCTATACATCCTGTATCCATACATCCTGGTGTTCCACAATAATATCTATACATCCTGGTGTTCCACAAAAATATCTATACATCCTGTATCCATACATCCTGGTGTCCCACAATAATATCTATATATCCTGGTGTCCCTCAATAATATCTATACATCCTGGTGTCCCACAATGATATCTATACATCCTGTATCCATACATCCTGGTGTCCCTCAATAATATCTATACATCCTGGTGTCCCACAATGATATCTATACATCCTGTATCCATACATCCTGGTGTCCCTCAATGATATCTATACATCCTGGTGTTCCACAATAATATCTATACATCCTGTATCCATACATCCTGGTATTCCACAATAATATCTATACATCCTGTATCCATACATCCTGGTGTCCCACAATAATATATATACATCCTGGTGCTCCACAATAATATCTATACATCCTGGTGTCCCACAATAATATCTATACATCCTGGTGTTCCACAATAATACCTATACATCCTGGTGCTCCACAATAATATCTATACATCCTGCATCCATACATCCTGGTGTCCCACAATAATATCTATACATCCTGGTGTTCCACAATAATATCTATACATCCTGGTGCTCCACAATAATATCTATACATCCTGGTGCTCCACAATAATATCTTTACATCCTGGTGTTCCACTATAATATCTATACATCCTGGTGTTCCACAATAATATCTATACATCCTGGTGCTCCACAATAATATCTATACATCCTGGTGTCCCACAATAATATCTATACATCCTGGTGTTCCACAATAATACCTATACATCCTGGTGCTCCACAATAATATCTATACATCCTGCATCCATACATCCTGGTGTCCCACAATAATATCTATACATCCTGGTGTCCCACAATAATATCTATACATCCTGGTGTCCCACAATAATATCTATACATCCTGGTGTCCCACAATAATATCTATACATCCTGGTGTCCCACAATAATATCTATACATCCTGGTGTTCCACAATAATATCTATACATCCTGGTGTTCCACAATAATATCTATACATCCTGGTGTTCCACAATAATATCTATACATCCTGGTGTTCCACAATAATATCTATACATCCTGGTGCTCCACAATAATATCTATACATCCTGGTGCTCCACAATAATATCTATACATCCTGGTGTTCCACAATAATATCTATACATCCTGGTGTTCCACAATAATATCTATACATCCTGGTGTTCCACAATAATATCTATACATACTGGTGCTCCACAATAATATCTATACATCCTGGTGCTCCACAATAATATCTATACATCCTGGTGCTCCACAATAATATCTATACATCCTGTATCCATACATCCTGGTGCTCCACAATAATATCTATACATCCTGTATCCATACATCCTGGTGTCCCACAATAATATCTATACATCCTGGTGTCCCACAATAATATCTATACATCCTGGTGTCCCACAATAATATCTATACATCCTGGTGCTCCACAATAATATCTATACATCCTGGTGCTCCACAATGATATCTATACATCCTGGTGTTCCACAATAATATCTATACATTCTGGTGCTACACAATTATATCTATACATCCTGGTGCTACACAATAATATCTATACATCCTGGTGCTACACAATAATATCCATACATCCTGGTGCTCCACAATAATATCTATACATCCTGGTGCTACACAATAATATCTATACATCCTGGTGCTACACAATAATATCTATACATCCTGGTGCTACACAATAATATCCATACATCCTGGTGCTACACAATAATATCTATACATCCTGGTGCTACACAATAATATCTATACATCCTGGTGCTACACAATAATATCTATACATCCTGGTGCTACACAATAATATCCATACATCCTGGTGCTACACAATAATATCTATACATCCTGGTGCTACACAATAATATCTATACATCCTGGTGCTACACAATAATATCTATACATCCTGGTGCTACACAATAATATCTATACATCCTGGTGCTACACAATTATATCTATACATCCTGGTGCTACACAATAATATCTATACATCCTGGTGTTCCACAATAATATCTATACATCCTGGTGCTCCACAATAATATCCATACATCCTGGTGCTCCACAATGATATCTATACATCCTGGTGTTCCACAATAATATCCATACATCCTGGTGCTACACAATAATATCTATACATCCTGGTGCTACACAATAATATCTATACATCCTGGTGCTACACAATAATATCTATACATCCTGGTGCTACACAATAATATCCATACATCCTGGTGCTACACAATAATATCTATACATCCTGGTAATACACAATAATATCTATACATCCTGGTGCTACACAATAATATCTATACATCCTGGTGCTACACAATAATATCCATACATCCTGGTGCTACACAATAATATCTATACATCCTGGTGCTACACAATAATATCTATACATCCTGGTGCTACACAATAATATCCATACATCCTGGTGCTACACAATAATATCTATACATCCTGGTAATACACAATAATATCTATACATCCTGGTGCTACACAATAATATCTATACATCCTGGTGCTACACAATAATATCCATACATCCTGGTGCTCCACAATAATATCTATACATCCTGGTGCTACACAATAATATCTATACATCCTGGTGCTACACAATAATATCTATACATCCTGGTGCTACACAATAATATCCATACATCCTGGTGCTACACAATAATATCTATACATCCTGGTGCTACACAATAATATCTATACATCCTGGTGCTACACAATAATATCTATACATCCTGGTGCTACACAATAATATCCATACATCCTGGTGCTACACAATAATATCTATACATCCTGGTGCTACACAATAATATCTATACATCCTGGTGTTCCACAATAATATCTATACATCCTGGTGTTCCACAATAATATCTATACATCCTGGTGTTCCACAATAATATCTATACATCCTGGTGCTCCACAATAATATCTATACATCCTGGTGCTCCACAATAATATCTTTACATCCTGGTGTTCCACTATAATATCTATACATCCTGGTGTTCCACAATAATATCTATACATCCTGGTGTTCCACAATAATATCTATACATACTGGTGCTCCACAATAATATCTATACATCCTGGTGCTCCACAATAATATCTATACATCCTGGTGCTCCACAATAATATCTATACATCCTGTATCCATACATCCTGGTGCTCCACAATAATATCTATACATCCTGTATCCATACATCCTGGTGTCCCACAATAATATCTATACATCCTGGTGTCCCACAATAATATCTATACATCCTGGTGTCCCACAATAATATCTATACATCCTGGTGCTCCACAATAATATCTATACATCCTGGTGCTCCACAATGATATCTATACATCCTGGTGTTCCACAATAATATCTATACATTCTGGTGCTACACAATTATATCTATACATCCTGGTGCTACACAATAATATCTATACATCCTGGTGCTACACAATAATATCCATACATCCTGGTGCTCCACAATAATATCTATACATCCTGGTGCTACACAATAATATCTATACATCCTGGTGCTACACAATAATATCTATACATCCTGGTGCTACACAATAATATCCATACATCCTGGTGCTACACAATAATATCTATACATCCTGGTGCTACACAATAATATCTATACATCCTGGTGCTACACAATAATATCTATACATCCTGGTGCTACACAATAATATCCATACATCCTGGTGCTACACAATAATATCTATACATCCTGGTGCTACACAATAATATCTATACATCCTGGTGCTACACAATAATATCTATACATCCTGGTGCTACACAATAATATCTATACATCCTGGTGCTACACAATTATATCTATACATCCTGGTGCTACACAATAATATCTATACATCCTGGTGTTCCACAATAATATCTATACATCCTGGTGCTCCACAATAATATCCATACATCCTGGTGCTCCACAATGATATCTATACATCCTGGTGTTCCACAATAATATCCATACATCCTGGTGCTACACAATAATATCTATACATCCTGGTGCTACACAATAATATCTATACATCCTGGTGCTACACAATAATATCTATACATCCTGGTGCTACACAATAATATCCATACATCCTGGTGCTACACAATAATATCTATACATCCTGGTAATACACAATAATATCTATACATCCTGGTGCTACACAATAATATCTATACATCCTGGTGCTACACAATAATATCCATACATCCTGGTGCTACACAATAATATCTATACATCCTGGTGCTACACAATAATATCTATACATCCTGGTGCTACACAATAATATCCATACATCCTGGTGCTACACAATAATATCTATACATCCTGGTAATACACAATAATATCTATACATCCTGGTGCTACACAATAATATCTATACATCCTGGTGCTACACAATAATATCCATACATCCTGGTGCTCCACAATAATATCTATACATCCTGGTGCTACACAATAATATCTATACATCCTGGTGCTACACAATAATATCTATACATCCTGGTGCTACACAATAATATCCATACATCCTGGTGCTACACAATAATATCTATACATCCTGGTGCTACACAATAATATCTATACATCCTGGTGCTACACAATAATATCTATACATCCTGGTGCTACACAATAATATCCATACATCCTGGTGCTACACAATAATATCTATACATCCTGGTGCTACACAATAATATCTATACATCCTGGTGTTCCACAATAATATCTATACATCCTGGTGTTCCACAATAATATCTATACATCCTGGTGTTCCACAATAATATCTATACATCCTGGTGCTCCACAATAATATCTATACATCCTGGTGCTCCACAATAATATCTTTACATCCTGGTGTTCCACTATAATATCTATACATCCTGGTGTTCCACAATAATATCTATACATCCTGGTGCTCCACAATAATATCTATACATCCTGGTGTCCCACAATAATATCTATACATCCTGGTGTTCCACAATAATACCTATACATCCTGGTGCTCCACAATAATATCTATACATCCTGCATCCATACATCCTGGTGTCCCACAATAATATCTATACATCCTGGTGTCCCACAATAATATCTATACATCCTGGTGTCCCACAATAATATCTATACATCCTGGTGTTCCACAATAATATCTATACATCCTGGTGTTCCACAATAATATCTATACATCCTGGTGTTCCACAATAATATCTATACATCCTGGTGTTCCACAATAATATCTATACATCCTGGTGCTCCACAATAATATCTATACATCCTGGTGCTCCACAATAATATCTATACATCCTGGTGTTCCACAATAATATCTATACATCCTGGTGTTCCACAATAATATCTATACATCCTGGTGTTCCACAATAATATCTATACATCCTGGTGCTCCACAATAATATCTATACATCCTGGTGCTCCACAATAATATCTATACATCCTGGTGCTCCACAATAATATCTATACATCCTGTATCCATACATCCTGGTGCTCCACAATAATATCTATACATCCTGTATCCATACATCCTGGTGTCCCACAATAATATCTATACATCCTGGTGTCCCACAATAATATCTATACATCCTGGTGTCCCACAATAATATCTATACATCCTGGTGTTCCACAATAATATCTATACATCCTGGTGCTCCACAATAATATCTATACATCCTGGTGTCCCACAATAATATCTATACATCCTGGTGTCCCACAATAATATCTATACATCCTGGTGTTCCACAATAATATCTATACATCCTGGTGCTCCACAATAATATCCATACATCCTGGTGCTCCACAATGATATCTATACATCCTGGTGTTCCACAATAATATCTATACATTCTGGTGCTACACAATTATATCTATACATCCTGGTGCTACACAATAATATCTATACATCCTGGTGCTACACAATAATATCCATACATCCTGGTGCTCCACAATAATATCTATACATCCTGGTGCTACACAATAATATCTATACATCCTGGTGCTACACAATAATATCTATACATCCTGGTGCTACACAATAATATCCATACATCCTGGTGCTACACAATAATATCTATACATCCTGGTGCTACACAATAATATCTATACATCCTGGTGCTACACAATAATATCTATACATCCTGGTGCTACACAATAATATCCATACATCCTGGTGCTACACAATAATATCTATACATCCTGGTGCTACACAATAATATCTATACATCCTGGTGCTACACAATAATATCTATACATCCTGGTGCTACACAATAATATCTATACATCCTGGTGCTACACAATTATATCTATACATCCTGGTGCTACACAATAATATCTATACATCCTGGTGTTCCACAATAATATCTATACATCCTGGTGCTCCACAATAATATCCATACATCCTGGTGCTCCACAATGATATCTATACATCCTGGTGTTCCACAATAATATCCATACATCCTGGTGCTACACAATAATATCTATACATCCTGGTGCTACACAATAATATCTATACATCCTGGTGCTACACAATAATATCTATACATCCTGGTGCTACACAATAATATCCATACATCCTGGTGCTACACAATAATATCTATACATCCTGGTAATACACAATAATATCTATACATCCTGGTGCTACACAATAATATCTATACATCCTGGTGCTACACAATAATATCCATACATCCTGGTGCTACACAATAATATCTATACATCCTGGTGCTACACAATAATATCTATACATCCTGGTGCTACACAATAATATCCATACATCCTGGTGCTACACAATAATATCTATACATCCTGGTAATACACAATAATATCTATACATCCTGGTGCTACACAATAATATCTATACATCCTGGTGCTACACAATAATATCCATACATCCTGGTGCTCCACAATAATATCTATACATCCTGGTGCTACACAATAATATCTATACATCCTGGTGCTACACAATAATATCTATACATCCTGGTGCTACACAATAATATCCATACATCCTGGTGCTACACAATAATATCTATACATCCTGGTGCTACACAATAATATCTATACATCCTGGTGCTACACAATAATATCTATACATCCTGGTGCTACACAATAATATCCATACATCCTGGTGCTACACAATAATATCTATACATCCTGGTGCTACACAATAATATCTATACATCCTGGTGTTCCACAATAATATCTATACATCCTGGTGTTCCACAATAATATCTATACATCCTGGTGTTCCACAATAATATCTATACATCCTGGTGCTCCACAATAATATCTATACATCCTGGTGCTCCACAATAATATCTTTACATCCTGGTGTTCCACTATAATATCTATACATCCTGGTGTTCCACAATAATATCTATACATCCTGGTGCTCCACAATAATATCTATACATCCTGGTGTCCCACAATAATATCTATACATCCTGGTGTTCCACAATAATACCTATACATCCTGGTGCTCCACAATAATATCTATACATCCTGCATCCATACATCCTGGTGTCCCACAATAATATCTATACATCCTGGTGTCCCACAATAATATCTATACATCCTGGTGTCCCACAATAATATCTATACATCCTGGTGTCCCACAATAATATCTATACATCCTGGTGTCCCACAATAATATCTATACATCCTGGTGTTCCACAATAATATCTATACATCCTGGTGTTCCACAATAATATCTATACATCCTGGTGTTCCACAATAATATCTATACATCCTGGTGTTCCACAATAATATCTATACATCCTGGTGCTCCACAATAATATCTATACATCCTGGTGTTCCACAATAATATCTATACATCCTGGTGTTCCACAATAATATCTATACATCCTGGTGTTCCACAATAATATCTATACATCCTGGTGCTCCACAATAATATCTATACATCCTGGTGCTCCACAATAATATCTATACATCCTGGTGCTCCACAATAATATCTATACATCCTGTATCCATACATCCTGGTGCTCCACAATAATATCTATACATCCTGTATCCATACATCCTGGTGTCCCACAATAATATCTATACATCCTGGTGTCCCACAATAATATCTATACATCCTGGTGTCCCACAATAATATCTATACATCCTGGTGTTCCACAATAATATCTATACATCCTGGTGCTCCACAATAATATCTATACATCCTGGTGTCCCACAATAATATCTATACATCCTGGTGTCCCACAATAATATCTATACATCCTGGTGTTCCACAATAATATCTATACATCCTGGTGCTCCACAATAATATCCATACATCCTGGTGCTCCACAATGATATCTATACATCCTGGTGTTCCACAATAATATCTATACATTCTGGTGCTACACAATTATATCTATACATCCTGGTGCTACACAATAATATCTATACATCCTGGTGCTACACAATAATATCCATACATCCTGGTGCTCCACAATAATATCTATACATCCTGGTGCTACACAATAATATCTATACATCCTGGTGCTACACAATAATATCTATACATCCTGGTGCTACACAATAATATCCATACATCCTGGTGCTACACAATAATATCTATACATCCTGGTGCTACACAATAATATCTATACATCCTGGTGCTACACAATAATATCTATACATCCTGGTGCTACACAATAATATCCATACATCCTGGTGCTACACAATAATATCTATACATCCTGGTGCTACACAATAATATCTATACATCCTGGTGCTACACAATAATATCTATACATCCTGGTGCTACACAATAATATCTATACATCCTGGTGCTACACAATTATATCTATACATCCTGGTGCTACACAATAATATCTATACATCCTGGTGTTCCACAATAATATCTATACATCCTGGTGCTCCACAATAATATCCATACATCCTGGTGCTCCACAATGATATCTATACATCCTGGTGTTCCACAATAATATCTATACATCCTGGTGCTACACAATTATATCTATACATCCTGGTGCTACACAATAATATCTATACATCCTGGTGCTACACAATAATATCCATACATCCTGGTGCTCCACAATAATATCTATACATCCTGGTGCTACACAATAATATCTATACATCCTGGTGCTACACAATAATATCTATACATCCTGGTGCTACACAATAATATCCATACATCCTGGTGCTACACAATAATATCTATACATCCTGGTAATACACAATAATATCTATACATCCTGGTGCTACACAATAATATCTATACATCCTGGTGCTACACAATAATATCCATACATCCTGGTGCTACACAATAATATCTATACATCCTGGTGCTACACAATAATATCTATACATCCTGGTGCTACACAATAATATCCATACATCCTGGTGCTACACAATAATATCCATACATCCTGGTGCTCCACAATAATATCTATACATCCTGGTGCTACACAATAATATCTATACATCCTGGTGCTCCACAATAATATCTATACATCCTGGTGCTACACAATAATATCTATACATCCTGGTGCTACACAATAATATCTATACATCCTGGTGCTACACAATAATATCCATACATCCTGGTGCTACACAATAATATCTATACATCCTGGTGCTACACAATAATATCTATACATCCTGGTGCTACACAATAATATCTATACATCCTGGTGCTACACAATAATATCCATACATCCTGGTGCTACACAATAATATCTATACATCCTGGTGCTACACAATAATATCTATACATCCTGGTGCTACACAATAATATCTATACATCCTGGTGCTACACAATAATATCTATACATCCTGGTGCTACACAATTATATCTATACATCCTGGTGCTACACAATAATATCTATACATCCTGGTGTTCTACAATAATATCTATACATCCTGGTGCTCCACAATAATATCCATACATCCTGGTGCTCCACAATGATATCTATACATCCTGGTGTTCCACAATAATATCTATACATCCTGGTGCTACACAATTATATCTATACATCCTGGTGCTACACAATAATATCTATACATCCTGGTGCTACACAATAATATCCATACATCCTGGTGCTCCACAATAATATCTATACATCCTGGTGCTACACAATAATATCTATACATCCTGGTGCTACACAATAATATCTATACATCCTGGTGCTACACAATAATATCCATACATCCTGGTGCTACACAATAATATCTATACATCCTGGTAATACACAATAATATCTATACATCCTGGTGCTACACAATAATATCTATACATCCTGGTGCTACACAATAATATCCATACATCCTGGTGCTACACAATAATATCTATACATCCTGGTGCTACACAATAATATCTATACATCCTGGTGCTACACAATAATATCCATACATCCTGGTGCTACACAATAATATCCATACATCCTGGTGCTCCACAATAATATCTATACATCCTGGTGCTACACAATAATATCTATACATCCTGGTGCTACACAATAATATCCATACATCCTGGTGCTACACAATAATATCTATACATCCTGGTGCTACACAATAATATCTATACATCCTGGTGCTACACAATAATATCTATACATCCTGGTGCTACACAATAATATCCATACATCCTGGTGCTCCACAATAATATCTATACATCCTGGTGCTACACAATAATATCTATACATCCTGGTGCTACACAATAATATCTATACATCCTGGTGCTACACAATAATATCCATACATCCTGGTGCTACACAATAATATCTATACATCCTGGTGCTACACAATAATATCTATACATCCTGGTGCTACACAATAATATCTATACATCCTGGTGCTACACAATAATATCCATACATCCTGGTGCTACACAATAATATCTATACATCCTGGTGCTACACAATAATATCTATACATCCTGGTGCTACACAATAATATCTATACATCCTGGTGCTACACAATAATATCTATACATCCTGGTGCTACACAATTATATCTATACATCCTGGTGCTACACAATAATATCTATACATCCTGGTGTTCTACAATAATATCTATACATCCTGGTGCTCCACAATAATATCCATACATCCTGGTGCTCCACAATGATATCTATACATCCTGGTGTTCCACAATAATATCTATACATCCTGGTGCTACACAATTATATCTATACATCCTGGTGCTACACAATAATATCTATACATCCTGGTGCTACACAATAATATCCATACATCCTGGTGCTCCACAATAATATCTATACATCCTGGTGCTACACAATAATATCTATACATCCTGGTGCTACACAATAATATCTATACATCCTGGTGCTACACAATAATATCCATACATCCTGGTGCTACACAATAATATCTATACATCCTGGTAATACACAATAATATCTATACATCCTGGTGCTACACAATAATATCTATACATCCTGGTGCTACACAATAATATCCATACATCCTGGTGCTACACAATAATATCTATACATCCTGGTGCTACACAATAATATCTATACATCCTGGTGCTACACAATTATATCTATACATCCTGGTGCTACACAATAATATCTATACATCCTGGTGCTACACAATAATATCCATACATCCTGGTGCTCCACAATAATATCTATACATCCTGGTGTCCCACAATAATATCTATACATCCTGTATCCATACATCCTGGTGTTCCACAATAATATCTATACATCCTGGTGTTCCACAAAAATATCTATACATCCTGTATCCATACATCCTGGTGTCCCACAATAATATCTATATATCCTGGTGTTCCACAATAATATCTATACATCCTGTATCCATACATCCTGGTGTCCCTCAATAATATCTATACATCCTGGTGTCCCACAATGATATCTATACATCCTGTATCCATACATCCTGGTGTCCCTCAATAATATCTATACATCCTGGTGTCCCACAATGATATCTATACATCCTGTATCCATACATCCTGGTGTCCCTCAATGATATCTATACATCCTGGTGTTCCACAATAATATCTATACATCCTGTATCCATACATCCTGGTATTCCACAATAATATCTATACATCCTGTATCCATACATCCTGGTGTCCCACAATAATATATATACATCCTGGTGCTCCACAATAATATCTATACATCCTGGTGTCCCACAATAATATCTATACATCCTGGTGTTCCACAATAATACCTATACATCCTGGTGCTCCACAATAATATCTATACATCCTGCATCCATACATCCTGGTGTCCCACAATAATATCTATGCATCCTGGTGTCCCACAATAATATCTATACATCCTGGTGTCCCACAATAATATCTATACATCCTGGTGTCCCACAATAATATCTATACATCCTGGTGTCCCACAATAATATCTATACATCCTGGTGTCCCACAATAATATCTATACATCCTGGTGTTCCACAATAATATCTATACATCCTGGTGTTCCACAATAATATCTATACATCCTGGTGTTCCACAATAATATCTATACATCCTGGTGCTCCACAATAATATCTATACATCCTGGTGCTCCACAATAATATCTTTACATCCTGGTGTTCCACTATAATATCTATACATCCTGGTGTTCCACAATAATATCTATACATCCTGGTGCTCCACAATAATATCTATACATCCTGGTGTCCCACAATAATATCTATACATCCTGGTGTTCCACAATAATACCTATACATCCTGGTGCTCCACAATAATATCTATACATCCTGCATCCATACATCCTGGTGTCCCACAATAATATCTATACATCCTGGTGTCCCACAATAATATCTATACATCCTGGTGTCCCACAATAATATCTATACATCCTGGTGTCCCACAATAATATCTATACATCCTGGTGTCCCACAATAATATCTATACATCCTGGTGTTCCACAATAATATCTATACATCCTGGTGTTCCACAATAATATCTATACATCCTGGTGTTCCACAATAATATCTATACATCCTGGTGTTCCACAATAATATCTATACATCCTGGTGCTCCACAATAATATCTATACATCCTGGTGCTCCACAATAATATCTATACATCCTGGTGTTCCACAATAATATCTATACATCCTGGTGTTCCACAATAATATCTATACATCCTGGTGTTCCACAATAATATCTATACATCCTGGTGCTCCACAATAATATCTATACATCCTGGTGCTCCACAATAATATCTATACATCCTGGTGCTCCACAATAATATCTATACATCCTGTATCCATACATCCTGGTGCTCCACAATAATATCTATACATCCTGTATCCATACATCCTGGTGTCCCACAATAATATCTATACATCCTGGTGTCCCACAATAATATCTATACATCCTGGTGTCCCACAATAATATCTATACATCCTGGTGTTCCACAATAATATCTATACATCCTGGTGCTCCACAATAATATCTATACATCCTGGTGTCCCACAATAATATCTATACATCCTGGTGTCCCACAATAATATCTATACATCCTGGTGTTCCACAATAATATCTATACATCCTGGTGCTCCACAATAATATCCATACATCCTGGTGCTCCACAATGATATCTATACATCCTGGTGTTCCACAATAATATCTATACATCCTGGTGCTACACAATTATATCTATACATCCTGGTGCTACACAATAATATCTATACATCCTGGTGCTACACAATAATATCCATACATCCTGGTGCTCCACAATAATATCTATACATCCTGGTGCTACACAATAATATCTATACATCCTGGTGCTACACAATAATATCTATACATCCTGGTGCTACACAATAATATCCATACATCCTGGTGCTACACAATAATATCTATACATCCTGGTGCTACACAATAATATCTATACATCCTGGTGCTACACAATAATATCTATACATCCTGGTGCTACACAATAATATCTATACATCCTGGTGCTACACAATAATATCTATACATCCTGGTGCTACACAATAATATCTATACATCCTGGTGCTACACAATAATATCTATACATCCTGGTGCTACACAATTATATCTATACATCCTGGTGCTACACAATAATATCTATACATCCTGGTGCTACACAATAATATCCATACATCCTGGTGCTCCACAATAATATCTATACATCCTGGTGCTACACAATAATATCTATACATCCTGGTGCTACACAATAATATCTATACATCCTGGTGCTACACAATAATATCCATACATCCTGGTGCTACACAATAATATCTATACATCCTGGTAATACACAATAATATCTATACATCCTGGTGCTACACAATAATATCTATACATCCTGGTGCTACACAATAATATCCATACATCCTGGTGCTACACAATAATATCTATACATCCTGGTGCTACACAATAATATCTATACATCCTGGTGCTACACAATAATATCCATACATCCTGGTGCTACACAATAATATCTATACATCCTGGTAATACACAATAATATCTATACATCCTGGTGCTACACAATAATATCTATACATCCTGGTGCTACACAATAATATCCATACATCCTGGTGCTCCACAATAATATCTATACATCCTGGTGCTACACAATAATATCTATACATCCTGGTGCTACACAATAATATCTATACATCCTGGTGCTACACAATAATATCCATACATCCTGGTGCTACACAATAATATCTATACATCCTGGTGCTACACAATAATATCTATACATCCTGGTGCTACACAATAATATCTATACATCCTGGTGCTACACAATAATATCCATACATCCTGGTGCTACACAATAATATCTATACATCCTGGTGCTACACAATAATATCTATACATCCTGGTGCTACACAATAATATCTATACATCCTGGTGCTACACAATAATATCTATACATCCTGGTGCTACACAATTATATCTATACATCCTGGTGCTACACAATAATATCTATACATCCTGGTGTTCTACAATAATATCTATACATCCTGGTGCTCCACAATAATATCCATACATCCTGGTGCTCCACAATGATATCTATACATCCTGGTGTTCCACAATAATATCTATACATCCTGGTGCTACACAATTATATCTATACATCCTGGTGCTACACAATAATATCTATACATCCTGGTGCTACACAATAATATCCATACATCCTGGTGCTACACAATAATATCCATACATCCTGGTGCTCCACAATAATATCTATACATCCTGGTGCTACACAATAATATCTATACATCCTGGTGCTACACAATAATATCTATACATCCTGGTGCTACACAATAATATCCATACATCCTGGTGCTACACAATAATATCTATACATCCTGGTAATACACAATAATATCTATACATCCTGGTGCTACACAATAATATCTATACATCCTGGTGCTACACAATAATATCCATACATCCTGGTGCTACACAATAATATCTATACATCCTGGTGCTACACAATAATATCTATACATCCTGGTGCTACACAATAATATCCATACATCCTGGTGCTACACAATAATATCTATACATCCTGGTAATACACAATAATATCTATACATCCTGGTGCTACACAATAATATCTATACATCCTGGTGCTACACAATAATATCCATACATCCTGGTGCTCCACAATAATATCTATACATCCTGGTGCTACACAATAATATCTATACATCCTGGTGCTACACAATAATATCTATACATCCTGGTGCTACACAATAATATCCATACATCCTGGTGCTACACAATAATATCTATACATCCTGGTGCTACACAATAATATCTATACATCCTGGTGCTACACAATAATATCTATACATCCTGGTGCTACACAATAATATCCATACATCCTGGTGCTACACAATAATATCTATACATCCTGGTGCTACACAATAATATCTATACATCCTGGTGCTACACAATAATATCTATACATCCTGGTGCTACACAATAATATCTATACATCCTGGTGCTACACAATTATATCTATACATCCTGGTGCTACACAATAATATCTATACATCCTGGTGTTCTACAATAATATCTATACATCCTGGTGCTCCACAATAATATCCATACATCCTGGTGCTCCACAATGATATCTATACATCCTGGTGTTCCACAATAATATCTATACATCCTGGTGCTACACAATTATATCTATACATCCTGGTGCTACACAATAATATCTATACATCCTGGTGCTACACAATAATATCCATACATCCTGGTGCTCCACAATAATATCTATACATCCTGGTGCTACACAATAATATCTATACATCCTGGTGCTACACAATAATATCTATACATCCTGGTGCTACATAATAATATCCATACATCCTGGTGCTACACAATAATATCTATACATCCTGGTAATACACAATAATATCTATACATCCTGGTGCTACACAATAATATCTATACATCCTGGTGCTACACAATAATATCCATACATCCTGGTGCTACACAATAATATCTATACATCCTGGTGCTACACAATAATATCTATACATCCTGGTGCTACACAATTATATCTATACATCCTGGTGCTACACAATAATATCTATACATCCTGGTGCTACACAATAATATCCATACATCCTGGTGCTCCACAATAATATCTATACATCCTGGTGTCCCACAATAATATCTATACATCCTGTATCCATACATCCTGGTGTTCCACAATAATATCTATACATCCTGGTGTTCCACAAAAATATCTATACATCCTGTATCCATACATCCTGGTGTCCCACAATAATATCTATATATCCTGGTGTTCCACAATAATATCTATACATCCTGTATCCATACATCCTGGTGTCCCTCAATAATATCTATACATCCTGGTGTCCCACAATGATATCTATACATCCTGTATCCATACATCCTGGTGTCCCTCAATAATATCTATACATCCTGGTGTCCCACAATGATATCTATACATCCTGTATCCATACATCCTGGTGTCCCTCAATGATATCTATACATCCTGGTGTTCCACAATAATATCTATACATCCTGTATCCATACATCCTGGTATTCCACAATAATATCTATACATCCTGTATCCATACATCCTGGTGTCCCACAATAATATATATACATCCTGGTGCTCCACAATAATATCTATACATCCTGGTGTCCCACAATAATATCTATACATCCTGGTGTTCCACAATAATACCTATACATCCTGGTGCTCCACAATAATATCTATACATCCTGCATCCATACATCCTGGTGTCCCACAATAATATCTATGCATCCTGGTGTCCCACAATAATATCTATACATCCTGGTGTCCCACAATAATATCTATACATCCTGGTGTCCCACAATAATATCTATACATCCTGGTGTCCCACAATAATATCTATACATCCTGGTGTCCCACAATAATATCTATACATCCTGGTGTTCCACAATAATATCTATACATCCTGGTGTTCCACAATAATATCTATACATCCTGGTGTTCCACAATAATATCTATACATCCTGGTGCTCCACAATAATATCTATACATCCTGGTGCTCCACAATAATATCTTTACATCCTGGTGTTCCACTATAATATCTATACATCCTGGTGTTCCACAATAATATCTATACATCCTGGTGCTCCACAATAATATCTATACATCCTGGTGTCCCACAATAATATCTATACATCCTGGTGTTCCACAATAATACCTATACATCCTGGTGCTCCACAATAATATCTATACATCCTGCATCCATACATCCTGGTGTCCCACAATAATATCTATACATCCTGGTGTCCCACAATAATATCTATACATCCTGGTGTCCCACAATAATATCTATACATCCTGGTGTCCCACAATAATATCTATACATCCTGGTGTCCCACAATAATATCTATACATCCTGGTGTTCCACAATAATATCTATACATCCTGGTGTTCCACAATAATATCTATACATCCTGGTGTTCCACAATAATATCTATACATCCTGGTGTTCCACAATAATATCTATACATCCTGGTGCTCCACAATAATATCTATACATCCTGGTGCTCCACAATAATATCTATACATCCTGGTGTTCCACAATAATATCTATACATCCTGGTGTTCCACAATAATATCTATACATCCTGGTGTTCCACAATAATATCTATACATCCTGGTGCTCCACAATAATATCTATACATCCTGGTGCTCCACAATAATATCTATACATCCTGGTGCTCCACAATAATATCTATACATCCTGTATCCATACATCCTGGTGCTCCACAATAATATCTATACATCCTGTATCCATACATCCTGGTGTCCCACAATAATATCTATACATCCTGGTGTCCCACAATAATATCTATACATCCTGGTGTCCCACAATAATATCTATACATCCTGGTGTTCCACAATAATATCTATACATCCTGGTGCTCCACAATAATATCTATACATCCTGGTGTCCCACAATAATATCTATACATCCTGGTGTCCCACAATAATATCTATACATCCTGGTGTTCCACAATAATATCTATACATCCTGGTGCTCCACAATAATATCCATACATCCTGGTGCTCCACAATGATATCTATACATCCTGGTGTTCCACAATAATATCTATACATCCTGGTGCTACACAATTATATCTATACATCCTGGTGCTACACAATAATATCTATACATCCTGGTGCTACACAATAATACCTATACATCCTGGTGCTCCACAATAATATCTATACATCCTGCATCCATACATCCTGGTGTCCCACAATAATATCTATACATCCTGGTGTCCCACAATAATATCTATACATCCTGGTGTCCCACAATAATATCTATACATCCTGGTGTCCCACAATAATATCTATACATCCTGGTGTCCCACAATAATATCTATACATCCTGGTGTTCCACAATAATATCTATACATCCTGGTGTTCCACAATAATATCTATACATCCTGGTGTTCCACAATAATATCTATACATCCTGGTGTTCCACAATAATATCTATACATCCTGGTGCTCCACAATAATATCTATACATCCTGGTGCTCCACAATAATATCTATACATCCTGGTGTTCCACAATAATATCTATACATCCTGGTGTTCCACAATAATATCTATACATCCTGGTGTTCCACAATAATATCTATACATCCTGGTGCTCCACAATAATATCTATACATCCTGGTGCTCCACAATAATATCTATACATCCTGGTGCTCCACAATAATATCTATACATCCTGTATCCATACATCCTGGTGCTCCACAATAATATCTATACATCCTGTATCCATACATCCTGGTGTCCCACAATAATATCTATACATCCTGGTGTCCCACAATAATATCTATACATCCTGGTGTCCCACAATAATATCTATACATCCTGGTGTTCCACAATAATATCTATACATCCTGGTGCTCCACAATAATATCTATACATCCTGGTGTCCCACAATAATATCTATACATCCTGGTGTCCCACAATAATATCTATACATCCTGGTGTTCCACAATAATATCTATACATCCTGGTGCTCCACAATAATATCCATACATCCTGGTGCTCCACAATGATATCTATACATCCTGGTGTTCCACAATAATATCTATACATCCTGGTGCTACACAATTATATCTATACATCCTGGTGCTACACAATAATATCTATACATCCTGGTGCTACACAATAATATCCATACATCCTGGTGCTCCACAATAATATCTATACATCCTGGTGCTACACAATAATATCTATACATCCTGGTGCTACACAATAATATCTATACATCCTGGTGCTACACAATAATATCCATACATCCTGGTGCTACACAATAATATCTATACATCCTGGTGCTACACAATAATATCTATACATCCTGGTGCTACACAATAATATCTATACATCCTGGTGCTACACAATAATATCTATACATCCTGGTGCTACACAATAATATCTATACATCCTGGTGCTACACAATAATATCTATACATCCTGGTGCTACACAATAATATCTATACATCCTGGTGCTACACAATTATATCTATACATCCTGGTGCTACACAATAATATCTATACATCCTGGTGCTACACAATAATATCCATACATCCTGGTGCTCCACAATAATATCTATACATCCTGGTGCTACACAATAATATCTATACATCCTGGTGCTACACAATAATATCTATACATCCTGTATCCATACACCCTGGTGCTACACAATAATATCTATACATCCTGGTGTTCCACAATAATATCTATACATCCTGATGCTCCATAACAATATGTATGTATGATGCTTCACAGATCCTCGGACCCCAGAGAGGTTCTCAGCTAGCAGTATCCCAAACATCATGACAAAAAAGCCTCCATCATCTCCTTTCCCCACAAGCTGCTGTGCACACTTGTCTGTTTCTTTCCGGAGCACCTACTAACGGAAATGTGTGTGTGTGTCGGTGTGTTCATCATAGCAGCACATTCTCTGTCCACAATCACACAATTCAATGTGGGAAATAGAATGAGAACAGGAAGACAAAGCCGTTTTTAATACCTTTATTGTGGAAAATAATAGTTTTCAAATTCTTGTAACACAAAGGGCTGGGTTTTTCATTTCATGTTTTACCATAGAATGTGTTGATTTTGAAGCTGTATAATGAAGCCATTTGGTCTTTCCATCATATCTACTGTCCTTCCTGAAAGATCACTGGCGATCAACATGTTGACATTTATTCATGATGACTGTTGTGATTATAACTTAATTTAACTGTCCAATTTGTTCTAGTGGCAGATATAAATGCCAGTCAGAATATGCTCTTAACCAAAGCAATTTTTACAGTACCTGATGCCTCTGGGACTTGAACCTACAACCTTGGCTTTGCTATTTTGCAAGGCGCTTACCAACTGAGCCCCACAGGACCACAGGACAAGTACAGTAGGTCACACTCTCTGTTTACTCTGAGCACTCCTGTCCTGTACTGTCTGACACACTTTTGTCAGTGGCTTTACCTTTTTTATTGTCACAGATTGTCCTTAACTGGGGTGCATTTAAAATGTAATTGATCTTGCTTTAATATGACAGTAACAGTTGCCTGGTCAACCAGGAAGTCAAATCCTGAGATGGATGAGCAGGTGAGTTATTATCATCCATCTACCTGAGTGATGCTCTCCTTCGCTCCGTTACACACCACAGAGCAGACAAAGAAATACAACCTATAAAGATGACACAGGAAATTGATACTTAAAAATTCTCTCTTGAGCAACAAGCACCTGGATAGAGTCATGAACAGTGGGAATTACTGCTGGGAATGGAGAGAGAGGGGGCCAGAAAGAGAAAGAAAGAGAGAGAGACATGATTGGCTAAAGGCCACCTGAGAAGTTTAGTGTCTCGTTAGTCATTGGTGGAGTCGAGTATAATACAGTTATAATAGTTACTTGCTTGGCCAAAAATAAACCTAATGAAAATATAACAACACAATGATAAAAAAATGGTCACCAAGAACGATCTCACTTTGAAAGTGTTATGGGCAGTTTGGGAGAGAGACTGTCTCTTATTGTATGTGACCACCAATTGACAAAAAACAATCTATGTTCTGTTTTGAATTGCTAGCCTGCTAGAATCTGACCTCAAGTTCCTGAATGTATAATGTAATGCATTCTTAAACCTGGATTCTGTTTCATACTCTGCAGTGGCACTGACAGTGTTAGTAGTGGCATTGTTTAGTGTGGTGTGTCTCTGGTTTTAAATGTCTAAAAGTTTAATGTTTAGGATGGAGCACAGCAGAGCTCCTCAGATACTGGGCCAGGCCTCATGTAAGCAATGCTCTGTATTACTACAATAAATCACATCTGTTCTACTCACACAGCACATGCAACAATGCAAAGAATCCAACGCTGCTGCCTGCCTTCTATTCTCTCTCACTCAATCTCTCCCTGATTGGTTTCTTTCTCTCTCGCGCGCGCGCACTTTCTCTCGCTCGCTCGCTCTCTCTCTTGTAAAGGTACAAGTTTTAATCCTATTAACATATTATATGCTGAATTAAATGGGTTTGCATTTTCTGTTTTGTGTTCAGAGTCAATCGATTTCATTATACTGTACCTTTTATCTAAGACAGACTGCAATGATGAGGCCATAGGCCACTTGGTCATACCAATATTGGCGCCGGAGGGGATAAAATAAAATAAAACTTGATCAAACCGAAGACAATCAAACCGAACACAACAAGTGTAGACTTTACCGTGAAATGCTTACTTACAAGCCCCTAACCAACAGTGCAGTTCAAGAAGAGTTAAGAAAATATTTACCAAGTAGACTAAAATAAAAAGTAATAATAAAAAGTAACACAATAAGAATAACAATAATGAGGCTATATACAGGGGGCACGGGTACCGAGTCAGTGTGCCGGGGTACATGTTAGTTGAGGTAATTTGTACATGTAGGTAGGGGTGAAGTGACTATGCACAGATAATAATTAGCGAGTAGCAGCAGTGTACAAAAGGGAGGGGGGGTCAATGTAAATTGTCCGGTGGCGATTTTATTAATTGTTCAGCGGGCTTATGGCTTGGGGGTAGAAGCTGTTGAGGAGCCTTTTGGTCCTAGACTTGGCGCTCCGGTACCGCTTGCCGTGCGGTAGCAGAGAAAACAGTCTATAACTTGTGTCCAACTTGTAAGTCGCTCTGGATAAGAGCATCTGCTAAATGACTTAAATGTAAAAATGTAAATGTGACTGGAGTCTCTGACAATTTTATGGGCTTTCCTCTGACACCGCCTATTGGATGGCTGACGTTTTACGTACTTCTAACCAACTGTGCTATTTTTTTTTTTTTCGCGTTGTTTGTAACAAATTTTTGAACTTATTTTGTACATAATGTTGTTGCTACGGTCTCTTATGACTGAAAATAACTCCTGGACATCAGAACAGTGATTACTCACCTCGAACTGTAAGAATTTATTAATTTTTCTTTAATGGGAACAGACCCAAATCCCCGTAATTTGTGTGAAGAATAGACAGAGAATAAGGGGGTGGATGTCGGGCTGCCTTCTGAGAATTCGTAGGCAAGCAGTAAACTCCCACTGCCATCCGTTCTATTGGCCAACGTGCAATCATTGGAAAATAAAATCGATGACCGGTGATCAAGATTATCCTACCATCGGGACATTAAAAACTGTAATATCTTATGTTTCACAGAGTCGTGGCTGAACGATGACACAGATAATATAGAGCTGGTGGGATTTTCCATGCATCGGCAGAACAGAGAACCTACGTCTGGTAAGATGAGGGGTGGGGGTGTGTGTCTATTTGTCAATAACAGCTGGTGCGCGATGTCTAAAATTAAAGAAGTCTTGAGGTATTGCTCATCTGAGGTAGAGTACCTTATGATAATCTGTAGACCACACTATCTACCAAGAGAGTTCTCTATATTATTTGTAGCCATCTATTTAAGTCCATAAGAAAAAAATAAAATGCTCTTCCAGAAGCGGCGCTCCTAGTGGCCAGGGACTTTAATGCAGGCAAACTTCAATCCATTTTACCTCATTTCTACCAGCATGTCACATGTGCAACCAGAGGGAAAAAAATTCTAGACCAGCTTTACTCCACACAGAGATGCATACAGCATACAAAGCTCTCCCTCGTCCTCCATTTGCCAAATCTGACCATAATTCCATCCTCCCGATTCCTGCTTACAAGCAAAAACTAAAGCAGGAAGTACCAGTGACTCACTCAATACAGAAGTGGTCAGATGATGCGGATGCTACGCTACAGGACTGTTTTGCTAGCACAGACTGGAATATGTTCCGGGATTCATCCAATGGCATTGAGGAGTACACCACCTCAATCATCGGCTTCATCAATAAGTGCATCGAAGACGTCATCCGCACAGTGACCGTACGTACATATCCCAACCAGAAGCCATGGATTACAGGCAACATCCGCATCAAGCCAAAGGCTAGAGCTGCCGCTTTAAAGGAGTGGTACACTAATCAGGATGCTTATAAGAAATCCCGCTATGCCCTCAGACGAACCATCAAACAAGCGAAGCATCAATACAGGATTAAGATTGAATCCTACTACACCAGCACTGATGCTCGTCGGATGTGGCAGGGCTTGAAAACTATTACGGACTACAAAGGGAAACCCAGACGTGCACAAGAGCACCAGCTGTTCTGGGTGACTGTGTGATAATGCTCTCCGTAGCCGATGTGAGCAAGACCTTTATACAGGTCAACTATCACAAAGCCGCTGGGCCAGACAGACTACCAGGACGTGTACTCAAAGCATGCACGGACCAACTGACAAGTGTCTTTACTGACATTTTCAACCTCTCCCTGACCGAGTCTGTAATACCTACATGTTTCAAGCAGACCACCATAGTCCCTATGCCCAAGGAAGCGAAGGTAACCTGCCTAAATGATTACCGCCCCGTAGCACTCACGTCAGTAGCCATCAACTTCTCTAGGGTAGGGGGCAGCATTCGGAATTTTGGATGAAAAGCATGCCCAAATTAAACTGCCTGTTTCTCGGGCCCAGAAGATATGGTATGCATATAACTGGCCGATTTGGATAGAAAACACTCTAAAGTTTCCAAAACTGTTAAAATAGTGTCTGTGAGTATAACAGAACTGATTGGCAGGCGAAAACCTGAGAACAATCCATTCGGGAAGTAGTTTTTTTTTTGGTTGGTTTTGTAGTTTTCTATTCAATGCCATTAAATTGCAGTTCCTATGCCTTCCACTAGATGTCAACAGTCTTTAGAAATTGTTTCAGGCTTGTATTCTGAAAAATGAGGAAGTAAGAGCAGTCTGAATGAGTGGACCCTAAAGTGTCACAGAGCTTTTTCATGCGCGCGACCGAGAGAGTGCCTTTCTTCTTTACCTTTTATATTGATGACGTTATTGTCCGGTTGAAATATTATCGATTATTTAGGCTAAAAACAACCTGAGGATTGAATATAAACATCGTTTGACATGTTTCTATGAACTTTACGGATACAATTTTGATTTTTTGTCTGCCTGTTTTGACTGCGTTTGAGCCTGTGGATTACTGAAGAAAACGTGCGAACAAAACAGAGGTTTTTGGATAAAAAGAGACTTTATCGAACAAAAGGAACATTTATTGAGTAAATGAATGCCTGCTGAGTGCAACCATATGAAGATCATCAAAGGTAAGGGATTCATTTTATCTCTATTTCTGGCTGGGCTATGTTCTCAAATAATCGTAAGGTATGCTTTCGCCGTAAAGCATTTTAAAAATCTGACACCGTGGTTGGATTCACAAGAAGTTAATCTTTAAACCTATGTAAAATATGTTTTGTTTTCTGAATTTTTATGATGAGTATTTCTGTATTTGAATTTGGCGCCCAGCAGTTTCACTGGCTGTTGAAGAGGTGGGACGCTAACATCTCACGTACCCAAGAGAGGTTAAGTGCTTTGAAAGGCTGGTTATGACTCAAATCAACAGCATCCTCTCGGATACCCTAGACCCACTCCAATTCGTATACCGCCCCAACCGATCCACAGATGACACAATCTCAATCGCACTCCACACGGCCCTTTCCCAGCTGGACAAAAGGAACACCTATGTGAGAATGCTGTTCATTGACTACAGCTCAGCGTTCAACACCATAGTGCCTTCTGAAGATCATCACTAAGCTAAGGACCCTGGGACTAAACACCTCCCTCTGCAACTGGATCCTGAACTTCCTGAAGGGCCACCCCCAGGTGGTAAGTGTAGGCAACAACACGTCTGCCACGCTGATCCTCATCACTGAGGCCCCTCAGGGGTGTGTACTTAGTAACCTTACTGTACTCCCTGTTCACCCACGACTGCGTGGCCAAACACGACTTCAACAACATCATTAAGTTTGCTGACAACATAACAGTGGTAATAACAGTGGTAGGCCTGACCCGACAACGATGAGACAGCCTATAGGGAGGAGGTCAGAGACCTGGCAGTGTGGTGACAGGACAACAATCTCTCTCTCAATGTGAGCAAGACAAAGGAGCTGATCGTGGACTACAGGAAAATGCGTGACGAACAGGCCCCCCTTAACATCTACGCGGCTGTATTGGAGCGGGTCGAGAGTTTCAAGTTCCTTGGTGTCCACATCACCAACGAACTATCGTGGTCCAAACACACCAAGACAGATGTGAAGAGGGCTCGACAACACCTTTTCCCACACTGGAGACTGAAAAAGCATGGGTCCCCAGATCAAGTTCTACAGCTGCACCATCGAGAGCATCCTGTCCGGTTCCATCACCGCCTGCTGTGGCAACTGCTCAGCATCTGACCGCAAGGCGCTACAGAGGTTATATCACTGGGGCCAAGCTTTCTGCCATTCAGGACCTATATAATAGGCGTGTCAGAAGAAAGACCCAAAAATTGTTGGAGACTCCAGTCACCCAAGTCATAGACTGTTTTCTCTTCTACCACACAACAAGCGGTACCGGTGCGCCAAGTCTAGGACCAAAAGGCTCCTTAACTTCTTGACGCTAGGGGTCAGATTTTTTATTTTTTTTAAATAACGTTCCCAAGGTAAACTGACTATTTCTCAGGTCCAGATCATAGAATATGCATATAATTTACAGATTAGGATAGAAAACACTCCAAAGTTTCCAAAACGGTCAAAATATTGTCTGTGAGTATAACAAAACTGATTCTGCAGGCGAAAACCTGAGAAAATATAACCCGGAAGTGATATATATATATTTTTTAATCTGTGTTTCCTGGCCAGTCTTTCTTCCATTTAAAGGGGTATCAACCAGATTAATTTTCCAATGGCTTCCTCAGGCTTTGACCAGGCTTTAGACATAGTTTCAGGCTTTTATTTTGAAAAATGAACAAGATTTTTAAAAAGTAGTCAGGTGTCCTCTGAATAGTTCCTGCGCGCGAGAGGGGAGCTCTCCATTTTCCTTTTCTCTCTTATTGAATAGGTTACGGTCCGGTTGAAATATTATCGACTATGTTTGTTAAAAACAACCTGAGGATTGATTATAAAAAACATTTGACATGTTTCTACGACCATTACGGATACTTTTTGGAATTTTCGTCGAACG
Source organism: Salvelinus alpinus (assembly GCF_045679555.1). Classification (NCBI taxonomy): domain Eukaryota; kingdom Metazoa; phylum Chordata; class Actinopteri; order Salmoniformes; family Salmonidae; genus Salvelinus; species Salvelinus alpinus. The sequence continues at coordinate 32,266,540 of NC_092113.1, forward strand.
GAACGAGGCTGTAGTTTTCTCAACATAACGCGCAACCCAAATGGCGTTTTTTTGTTATAAAAGTAATATATATCGAACAAAAAGAACATTTGTTGTGTAACTGGGAGTCTCGTGGTAAGTGATTAATTTTATTGCTTTTCTGACTTTCGTGACCAAGCTAACCAAGCTAATATAAGGCTAACTGTTCTAGCATTGATTGATACACTCACAAAAGCTTAGATTGCTTTCGTTGCAAAGCATATTTTCAAAATCTGACACGATAGGTGGATTAATAACAAGCTAAGCTGTGTTTTGGTATATTCCAATTCTGATTGCATGATTATAAATATTTTTTGTAATATTTTTGTATCTGATACGTTTTTCTTCTGCCTTTCAGCACCGGAACGAGGCTGTAGTTTTCTCAACATAACGCGCAACCCAAATGGCGTTTTTTTTGTTATAAAAGTAATATTTATCGAACAAAAATAACATTTATTGTGTAACTGGGAGTCTCGTGAGTGCAAACATCTGAAGATTATCAAAGGTAAGCGATAAATTTTATTGCTTTTCTGACTTTCGTGACCATGCTAATTTGGAGCTAGCTGTTGTAGCATTGATTGATACACTCACAAAAACTTGCATTTCTTTCTCTGTAAAGCATATTTTCAAAATCTGACACGATAGGTGGATTAACAACAAGCTAAGCTGTGTTTTGGTATATTTCACTTGTGATTGCATGACTATAAATATTTTTAGTAATATCTTTGAATTTGGCGCCCTACAATTCAGCGGTTGTTTAGGGAAATGATCCCGTAATCGGGATCTGTGCGCAGAAAGGTTAACAACTTCTACCCCCAAGCCATAAGACTGCTGAACAATTAATCAAATGGCCACCAGACTATTTACAATGACCCCCCCCCCCCCTCCATTTGTTTTGTACACTGCTGCTTCTTGCTGTGTATTATCTATGCATAGTCACCCCTACCTACATGTACAAATTACCTTGACTAACCTGTACCCCCGCACATTACCAGTACCCCCTGTATATAGCCTCGTTATTGCTATTTTATTGTGTTACTTTTTATAATTTTTTACTTCAGTTTATTTGGTAAATATTTTCTTAACTCTTCTTGAACTACACTGTTGGTTAAGGGCTTGTAAGTAAGCATTTCACGGTAAGGTCTGCACTTGTTGTATTCGGCTCATGTGACAAATTAAAGTCTGATTTGATTTGATAACACTGCTGGCATTTACTGTATCTCTCTCTCTCTCTCTCTCTCTCTCTCTCCCTCTCTCTCTCTCTCTCTCTCTCTCTCTCTCTCTCTCTCTCTCTCTCTCTCTCTCTCTCTCTCTCTCCCACACTCTCTCACACACTCTCTCACACTGTCACGCCCTGACCATAGAGAGCCTTTTTTTATTCTCTATTTTGGTTAGGTCGGGGTGTGACTAGGGGGGGTGGTCCTATCTAGGTGTTTTTATTTCTATGTTGGCCTGGTATGGTTCCCAATCAGAGGCAGCTGTTTATCGTTGTCTCTGATTGGGGATCATATTTAGGCAGCCATTTCCCCACTGGTTTTTGTGGGATCTTGTTTCTGTGTAGTTGCCTGTGAGCACTGCTTGAGCTTCACGTTTCATTTATTTCTTCTTTGTTGTTTTTGTTAGTATTATTTGATTAAACATGTGGAACTCTACGCCTTGGTCCGTTAATTCATTAGACTATCGTGACAGAAGATCCCACCAAAACAGGACCAAGCAGAGTTCCCAGGACGAGAGTGTATCCTGGACTTGGGAGGAGATAATGGATGGGAAGGGATCTTGGACTTGGGAGGAAATCCTGGCAGGACAGGATCGCCTTCCTTGGCGGGAGACGCAAGAAGAGAAGGGAGGACAGCGACGACGCTGGGGTTCGCGGCCAGGTAGAAATCCCAAAAGACAGCTCCAATTTTTTTTTGGGGGGGGGGCACACGGGGTGGTCGGCGGAGCCGAGGAATGGGCCAGAGACCGTCAGGGAGTCGAAGGAGAAACTCGACGAAAGATTCCGGAGAGAGGTGGTGGCGATGAGAGTGCTGCAGAGCGTGCGTGCTGAGGAGCGTGACACCAGTTCGGTGTCATCTGCACCAGTTTCACGCATCTGGCCTCCAGTGCGCCTCCCCAGTCCGGTACGTCCTGTGTCTCCTCCACGCACTCGCCCTGAAGTGTGTGTCACCGTTACGGTATAATTTGTGCCGGTTCTACGCACCAGCTCTCCAGTGCGCCTCCACAGCCCAGTACGTCCTGTGCTAGCTCCCCGCACTCTCCCTCAAGTGCGCCTTCACAGTCAGGTACGTCCTGTGCATGCTCCCCACACTCTCCCTCAAGTGCGCCTTCACAGTCAGGTACGTCCTGTGCCTGCTCCTCGCACTCTCCCTGAAGTGTGTGTCCCCAGTCCGGTACGTCCTGTGCCTGCTCCTCGCACTCTCCCTCAAGTGCGTCTTCTCAGTCAGGTACGTCCTGTGCCTGCTCCCCGCACTGGCCCTGACGTGCGTGTCACCAGTCCGGTGCCACCTGTGCCGGCCCCACGCATCAGGCCTCCAGTGCGCCTCCCAAGTCCAGAGCTTCAGGCGACGGTCCCCAGTCCAGAGCTTCAGGCGACGGTCCCCAGTCCAGAGCTTCAGGCGACGGTCCCCAGTCCAGAGCTTCAGGCGACGGTCCCCAGTCCAGAGCTTCATGCGACGGTCCCCAGTCCAGAGCTTCAGGCGACGGTCCCCTGTCCAGAGCTTCAGGCGACGGTCCCCAGTCCAGAGCTTCAGGCGACGGTCCCCAGTCCAGAGCTTCAGGCGACGGTCCCCAGTCCAGAGCTTCAGGCGACGGTCCCCAGTCCAGAGCTTCAGGCGACGGTTCACAGTCCAGAGCTTCCGGCCACGTTTCACAGTCCGGAACCTCCTGAGACGGTCCACAGTCCGGAACCTCCTGAGACGGTCCACGGTCCGGAACCTCCTGAGACGGTCCACGGTCCAGAACCTCCTGCGACGGTCCACGGTCCGGAACCTCCTGTGACGGTCCACGGTCCGGAACCTCCTGCGACGGTCCACGGTCCAGAACCTCCAGCTCCAGGGCAGGAGCCTTCCTCTGCGCCGATGCCCAGTCCGAGCACGGCGTCCAGTCCAGCTCCATGGCAGGAGCCCTTCTCTGCACCGATGCCCAGTCCAGGCACGGCGTCCAGTCCCGCTCCATGGCAGAAGCCTCCCTCTGAGCCGGTACCCAGTCCGGGTACGGTGTCCAGTCCAGCTCCATGGTCGTAGCCTTCCTCTGCGCCGGTGCCCAGTCCAGGCGCGGCGTACAGTCCCGCTCCATGGCAGGAGCCTTCCTCTGCGCCGGTGCCCAGTCCAGGCATGGCGTCCAGTCCCGCTCCAAGACCGGAGCCTTCCTCTGCGCCGGCGCCCAGTCCAGGTACGGCGTCCAGGCCAGAGCCTCCTTCTGCGCCAGCGCCCAGTCCAGGCACGGCGTCCAGTCCCGCACCAGGGCCGGAGCTTTCCTCTGCGCCGGTGCCCAGCCCAGGCACGGCGTCCAGTCCCGCTCCAAGACCGGAGCCTTCCTCGGCGCCGGTGCCTAGTCCGGGTGCGGCGTTCAACCCAGCTCCATGGCTGGGGTCCTCCTCTGCGCCGAGGCCCAGTCCGGGCCTGGCGTTCTACCCGGCTCCATGGCTGGACCTGTGGTCTGGGCCGGGGTACTGTCACGCCCTGACCATAGAGAGCCTTTTTTATTCTCTATTTTGGTTAGGTCGGGGTGTGACTGGGGGGGGGGTCATATTTAGGCAACCATTTCTCCACTGGTTTTTGTGGGATCTTGTTTCTGTGTAGTTGCCTGTGAGCACCACTTGAGCTTCACGTTTCGTTTATTCTTCGTTGTTTTTGTGAGTTTCATTTGATTAAACAAATGAGTGTAACTCTCTACGTACGTAACTCTACGTATGTTGCGCCTTGGTCCGTTAATTCATTAGAGATCGTGACACACACACATGCTCTCTCTCTCTCTCTCTCTCTGTCTCTCTCTCTCTCCCCCTCTCTCTCTCTCTCTCTCTCTCGCTCACACTCTCTCTCTCTCCTCCTCTCCCTCCCTCCCTTTCTCTCTCACACACACTCTCTCTCTCTCTCACACGCTCTCTCTCACACACTCTCTCTGTGTAATTACAAGTAGAAACTGTTTTGCCTGAAAGCCTACTACAGGTGTTGTAGCATATATGGTGCTGTAGCCCATAGGGTGCTGTAGCTCATAGGGTGCTGTAGCCCATAGGGTGCTGTAGCCTATAGGGTGCTCGGCCAAGCAACCAATACTCTAAGCCTGTTAGTCCCAGCTTGCACTGCTTCGAATAGCCAATTGAAAAGGAGAGGGTTGAGTTGAGAGCCTGTGATTGGATGGCTGGTAACGCTACCTTGTCTCCATGATTAATGTACGGTAGCTAGGAAGCAGGTGCCAGGGAGAAGCTGTTTCCAGAGATTGTGTAACATGAAAACATAATATCACAGAGTTGTTATTGAATCTATTCTACAGAATGGGTTCATTTCATTACAAACCCTGTTTTCCAGAAGTAGCATACGCTCTTTAATCTCAATAGAATGCTGTTAGAGAATGAAGTCATTCTGATAAGAAATGAATGAAGATAAGGATTCCACTGATATTGATTTTACACAAATGCATTTATTAAACATCTAAAATAATCAAGAACAGTATCAAAAACGTATTTTAGTTTATGCAAATACATACATAACAAAAATAGAACTTCATTCAGTATGAACATATGCTTGCTAGAAGCAAGCGTTCTCACACTTAGCCTAAACAACTTACACATATAAACAACTTGCACATATGAACAGCTATGAACATGGTAAGAACACATGACACAAGACCTAACACATGACACCTACAGCCAAAGTCAAATTCCTCTCCCTCTGATCTACAGATACAACAGCCACATGTATTTGACACAGGAGGAGGTCTTGAAAATACTAAATTGATGGCTAGTAAATTATGTCACGATCAGAACATCTAACAACTATAGCAAAGTAAAATTATTTTCTCTACGATTTACAGAGATGACAACCACAAGTCAATTATCTGACACATGAAAATACTAAATTAATGTGTTCAAAACATGCATTCATCATGCAAAACAGTACAGTAATACCAGCGGAAGGTATTTGAGGAGTTTATTGCTATAAGCTATATCAGGTCAATTATGCCAAAAGATTACTGGTATGCTATGTACAGTACATCATGCGTTACATCTGCCACAAGGTATAATAGAATAGCAACAGATGGGGCAGTAGTGGTTGCTATGGAATAGAAACCTAGTCCCAGTGATACTCAGGATACCCTACAGGTAATAATTATGCCTTGTTCAGGAAGCCGCTATCAAAACGTTGAATGAAAGGTAACGTCTACAGTCCTGCTTTGATTGAATTGAGCCCTTCGACTCACAATCGAGGTGTTAGCGTTGTGGCCTACTCTCACAGGTGAGTAGGAGGCTCTAGGGGGCAGCCGTGACGTTTGAAGCGTGCACTGATGTCATAAGAGGATAGGTGTGCATCATTGTGCCCTGAGGAAGGTTCTGAGAGACCTGTGGACAAACAACTGCTGTCTACAACAGTAAGAGACAGGTGCAGGTATGGTGGTGAGATGGGGAAGGTCCATGGAGGAAACACAAAACCATTCACTGTCATTTCTACTGTTAAAACCAACCAGAGCAGGGGTCCGATCATAATCTATGAAGAGGAGGGTTGGAGATTTAGGCGCTCTCACCAGACAAGAACTGAGTACCCAACACCAATAGAGAACCTTGGGCTGAGGGAGGACAACGTGTGTGGTGGTAGAGAAGGATGGTTTGGCGTCTCAGTCTCTATGACACTGTCCTCCTTATGGTCCTTCTTGTGTTTCATGCGTCGGTTCTGGAATCAGATCTTGATCTGCCGATCGGTGAGCCTCACGCCTGCAGCCATCTCCAGCCTGCGGGGTGGACACAGGTAGGGCCTGAAGTAGAACTCCTTCTCTAGCAACACTAGCTGGGTGCTGGTGAACGCTCTCGCCTCCCTCCATCTCTGTCTTTTTCCATGTCTTCCTCTACTTAGGAGACCACCAGCCTCGTTATGACAGCACACTGAATCACCTGGGGAAATGACAAAAGGAACATTTAAAAGTAATGCTGTACTGCAAGTGTCTGAGACATGACAAGTTATAGTTACATCTTGTGTTACATCTTCCCCCCTTCTAAAGACAAAGACTAGGAGGGGAAACATCTGACACGTGCATTAATAAAATCTACACATGGCAGTGTCAACTCAACGCATCACTTAAAGAGTGAGACCACCACTGGAAACAATCACCTTCAGTGTCACATGTGCTACAACAGTCCTGTCAGTATTGTGTGCAGGGTTTATAGTCCCAATTTACCCCTGGATATCTGACCGACCTAAGAGGAAAGTATTGAATGTAATACAGTTGTGAACTAACATAAATGATAAGGAGTTGATCAAACCAGGGGCCTAACCCCCCTCCACATTCTGAAATTGCATTTTTGACAAGTTTCTGTCATCCAGGGGAAGAGATGTCTTGGTGAGAGGCAAAGGGGTGGATGGAATGCACCTCTTTCCTCTGAAGAGAGCTTTGCCTTACCATGGCGTTTATCCACCGGGCCAGGGGGCCTCAGAATGGGTCAGACAGGTACAGAGTGCAGCTGACACAAGCAGAAGAGGTGACAGTAGGACGAAAGAGTGGGATCTCTCTGAATTGTGGTGCGTGGCCTCTACTGTGTCCAGTGCCATATCCAGCAGGTTCGGTTGCAGTGTTGTAGTAGCCGTGTAGATGACATATAGGGGATTGGTGGTGGTCCATAGATATAGCAGGGTGCACTTCAAATTTACTCTGATAAATAAAACTATGGATATGACCTGAAAGTTGGGAAGGAATGCACTTTTGCATGATAAATATATAGCTTTACACCGAACTTAAATTACTTTGAATAAGATGTAAGACTGTATTGAATATAACCAGATGGATAAACTGTGAAGTCACGTGCAGCTATCCTCCAATAGTCACCTCCAATAGTCTGAAAGGAACTTAATGGCGACCGAGGGACCCGCTCCGATTCTTCAGGCAGCATAGCAATACGTGTTTATTTCTTCTTAACCTACGGATGAAAACAACCAATCAGAAAATATGAATAGTAAGAGAACAATAGCAGTACATGATCAGTATGCCGTTTTAGAGAGACAGAGACAGGGCAGAGACAGGACAGAGACAGAGAAAGGACAGAGACAGAGAGGGCAGAGACAGAGACAGAGACAGGACAGAGACAGAGAGCGCAGAGACAGGACAGAGACAGAGAGGGCAGAGACAGGACAGAGACAGAGACAGAGACAGGACAGAGACAGGACAGAGACAGGACAGAGACAGAGACAGAGAGAGGGCAGAGACAGGACAGAGACAGAGAGGGCAGAGACAGGACAGAGACAGAGACAGGGCAGAGACAGGACAGAGACAGAGACAGGACAGAGACAGAGGCAGAGACAGAGACAGGGGCAGAGACAGAGACAGAGACAGGACAGAGACAGAGACAGAGACAGGACAGAGACAGGGCAGACACAGGACAGAGACAGGACAGAGACAGGACAGGACAGAGACAGAGACAGGACAGAGACAGAGACGGACAGAGACAGGACAGAGACAGAGACAGAGACAGGACAGCAACAGAGACGAGACAGAGACAGAGACAAGACAGAGACAGAGACGGGACAGGACAGAGACAGGACAGAGAAAGACAGAGACAGAGACAGAGACAGGACAGAGACGAGACAGAGACAAAGACAGGACAGAGACAGAGACAGAGACAGGACAAAGACAGGACAGAGACAGAGACAGGACAGAGACAGAACAAGACAGAGATAGAGACAGAGACAGGACAGAGACAGAGACAGGACAGAGACGAGCTTGAGACAGGACAGAGACAGGACAGAGACAAAGACAGGACAGAGACAGGACAGAGACAGGACAGAGACAGAACAGAGACAGAGACAGGAAAGCGACAGAGACAGGACAGAGACATGACAGAGACAGAGACAGAGACAGGAAAGAGGCAGGACAGAGACAGAGACAGGGCAGACACAGGACAGAGACAGAGTCAGAGACAGAGACAGGACAGAGACAGAGACAGGACAGACGCAGGACAGAGACAGAGACAGGACAGAGACAGGACAGAGACAGAGACAGGACAGAGAAAGAGACAGAGACAGAGACGGACAGAGACAGGACAGAGACAGAGACAAGACAGAGACAGAGACAGAGACAGGACAGAGACAGAGACAGGACAGAGACAGAGATGGACAGAGACAGAACAGAGACAGAGACAGGACAGAGACAGAGACAGGACAAAGACAGGACAGAGACAGGACAGAGACAGAGACAGGACAAAGACAGGACAGAGACAGGACAGAGACAGGGACAGAGACAGGACAGATACAGAACAAGACAGAGACAGGACAGAGACAGAGACAGAGACAGGACAGAGACAGGACAGAGACAAAGACAGGACAGAGACAGAGACAGGACAGAGACAGAGACAGGACAGAGACAGGACAGAGACAGAGACAGGGCAGACACAGGACAGAGACAGGACAGAGACAGGACAGAGACAGGACAGAGACAGAGACGGACAGAGACAGGACAGAGACAGAGACAGAGACAGGACAGAGACAGGACAGAGACAGGACAGAGACAGAGACAGGACAGAGACTGGACAGAGACAGTGACAGAGACAGAGACGGACAGAGACAGAGACAGGGCAGAGACAGGACAGAGACAAGACAGGACATGACAGAAACAGAAACAGAGACAGAGACGGACAGAGACAGGACAGAGACAGAGACAGGACAGAGACAGGACAAAGACAGGACAGAGACAGAACAAGACAGAGACAGAGACAGAGAAAGAGACAGGACAGAGGCAGGACAGAGAAAGAGACAGGACAGAGACAGAGACAGGACAGAGAAAGAGACAGGACAGGACAGAGACAGAGACAGGACAGAGAAAGAGACAGACAGAGACAGAGACAGAGGCAGGACAGAGAAAGAGACAGACAGGACAGAGAAAGAGACAGACAGAGACAGAGAGGCACACACTGAACGGATCATTTGGACCTAAATATCTATTTATTTGTTATTTACAGAGTAGGCCTACCACAAGTGGGAAGATATTCGAATGAAAACCCAGCGCAATTAAAGTTACTTCGTTTCTTGAACTTTCCTGGTACCTTATAGCAATGCTCCTTATTGGAAACTATTGATTGAGTAGCCTATTTGAAGGAATGATATGTAAGGCTACTTGGATCATGTCAATGCTATCACAAAATATAAAAATATATATTTTTGACTGAATGTGTAATTTTAATATGAGTGTGCTGTTTGTTGAAACATAGCTATTACTATATTAAAAATGATGATCAACCATTGTGAATTGTGTTCTTACATCTTCCAGATATAGACTACAGTGCATGGGCTTAAAACTCACTTTTTGTATATTTATTTATTCTATTTACACGTGATTATGCATACAACGTATGCTGGTTGTATGAAAATGCACTGAATGAGTAAACTACCCGCGTTATTAGCGTAATTATTGACCTATAAGCAAACGACTTAATATATTAAATGGAAGTGGTAAAACAAAGGGTTTTGAAAATCATTGCCACACAAAGATAATGAAAAGAATATCGTAAATAATAGTAGTTTTACCTCAAATGTCTGCTTATCTGCTTTCACTAATCAATTGCAACATGGATGTGTTCGCTCTGTCAAGCAACATTCATATTACAGAGAAGTTTTCGATTGATTAAACCTGTGTGGTATATGGACGAACAGACAAAGAGGTAGTCGAATAATGACATACTGTCGCCATATGAACCCAAAGCTAACACTGAGGCAATACAGTGTAGGCTACTAACGAAATTTGTTAGGGTACATTTTTTAAACTTGTAGGCTATTACAAAATATATTATAATAATGTAATAATGTAAAATATTATTAGCTTAATATACACCAAATATATGTGTACATATCAAACTCAAATGAACATGGCAGTGCCATAGACCCTCGTATACAGTGGGCCACTGACGTCATTAGGCTACTGCATTTATTTCGAAAAGCTGATTCAATTCTATAGGCCTTTTACCACAAGTATAGCCTACAGTACCCCTATGTATCTAATATAATACGACAACGCTGTTTTCAGGGAATCATCCTGTAGGTGTCTCAGCAGCACAGGGACGACTCAGCCTCTCCAGCACCACTCTGATTTAATCCCTCTTCCGTTCACCCTCCTCCTGGCCCCGCCACAAGAGCAGCCTCACTCCCTGAACCTGCATTCACACTTCACACACTCACTCCAATAAGTTATCTTAATATCAACATGATCATCTCATGTTTATCATTATTGTAAGCACAAATGATCAAAGGAAATACATGACATAATGTAGAATGCAATAGAACAACACGAGTAGCATGAGGGGCAGAGATGGAATTTCCGGTGTTGTGCAGAAAATCTCCCCCCTGCCAGAACCCCCCCCCCCCCCTCTAATTTCCTTAATTTTGTGTCTAGAGTCAAATACTTTCTGTGGCACACATCAGAGTCAAATACTTTCTATAGAACAAACTTTACGTCAGGATATGCAACCGAAATTAATAATTAATGTATGTGTGTTATATTAACCATACAGGAGGGAGTAAAATGTTGGCAAGCAATAAACATTTCAGAACAACTATGGCTGAATTATTATCCTTACTAGTCGAATAAGACACGGGAGAGATAACGAATATTGGCAAAGACATTTATTCATAGACTAATACAAATCAGTAGCGGATTTAGTTACGGACGTCATTGGCGGGCGCGGATGTGGGTGCGGGCGGGCGGGCGGGCGCTATACAAGCTATAACCGCCACATACACTTGAAACAAATAGCCAAACCGAAAACTGCAGACAAAAATGGCTTCTGCTACTAAGATCAGTGTAATGTAGGCTAAACTGACAACGGAGTGAAGAGCAGAAATTTCAACTAGCAAGCAAGTCGCAGCAATGAAGAACGCGAAGGGGGGGGAGAATTTCGGCACAACACTTGTTAACACCGGCAACACCAATTGTTTATTGAGAGCATGAAGTGATAACCAGGATAAACAAATTACTCCACTTGAATTTCGGCTAAATTGATTTATGGGTCGTAGAAGAGTGTTCCCGTCATGTTCAGAGCCTAAGAATGCATTCTCGACGAGAGAGAATTTAGCCTACATTTCTTTCAGATCATACGAGATTGGGACAAATAAGTCCATCTCACTAACGTCTATAATAAGACGGTGTAAACATACAAAGTCATATATATATGCATTTCTTTAACATATTACATGAAAATAGCCTTATAACATTTGATTTAGATTTGGTATGCCATACTGTGCACAATGAAACAGGCGTTTATACAGCGTTTATTAGAGGGCTCTTATCAAGAAGACGCCCGTTGTGTTCTTACCCTTTCCAATTGTTCTTCCAAAATCAATCTTGTTTTAACAACTTTTGTTATTTAGAGTTCAGTGAATTGCTGTCACATAACTTGTCAGATAGAGGCATTCATTATGCACATAACAGGTCGGACATTGGTGCAGTTTACATGAAATATGACTTGGTTGGAGTGTGCATTGAATGCGAGAAGATTCAATCCATAACCTGGGATAAATTAAAACATGGGTAAATTATACTAATAACCGAACTCGATAGGTTTATTTGAGGTTCATGTGCATTTAATGCACTTTTTAATTTACTTCACAAATGATCAATTTAGATGTACACTATTGGTATTATGATTAGTATGATAATTATGAGCATAACGCTATTATTATTAAATCCTTATCATCATCATCATCCTCTTGTATACATGTAGCATCAGGCAGTCCTTTTATCTGGAGAGGAGAAATCAGGCCTAAAGTAATTACATTCCGTTTGTTTTCTTTGCCTCAAACCGTTGAGCACACTCACTCGCCTGTAGCCCATTGGATATAGAATCTGTGATATACTAGCTCAGCAAGACAATAATTTATCTCCTCCGCGCGCCTACATCACAATTCTCAGTGAACTCTGGTTGAACCGCTCGCGTGGCAATAAATCATTTTTTTCTCTCTCCACAAAAGCGGGCGCCGGTCTCTCTGGGTGTCAACCCCTTTTACAACCCCCCTTACCTTCTGCACTCTCTTACCCTGCTCTTGGTTTGGTGTATAACATATTGCCTTCTGCAGTCTCTTGGTTTGGTGGCTGACAAAAACAGGAAAACATCGATAAAAAATACTTGTATAAAATATTTCTCCCATAGCCTATATGAAAACAGGCAGAATATGGAGACTTGTATAAACATGGGCGATTTTTCAGAAAATATATACCAAACGCACAACACTAGCATTTCCACTCAAAGAGATTTTAGTTTTTTCCATGTATACCATGTTGGACTTGCAGCAAAAATAACATTCCTAACCCCTTTGTTCCAAAAACGCACTGTTTTCTACACTGCTCTTTTCAAGAAAAAGCTACCATGCCATGGATCTGCGAATTTGTTTTCGGCGGATAAAGCTCGATTCGGGCAGATAAGAGGAGACTGAGAGCGTGGGGAAGGACGTTAATGGGCAGAGGATGTTGTCGGTTAAAACGGTGCATACAAATAGTCCTGTCTCGGCGGCTCGGGCGGGAGATTTATGGCCCGGTGCCCCATATTGCTGTAAACAATGCAGAGTGAAATGAAAGGACCAGAGACTTAGCTGCTGCACTCAGCACTTCATAAGAACACTTCATAAGTGAGGAAAAGGAAAAGACACTGTCAATTTACTTCCTCCCAACATGCGTTCTTGTCTTGAACTATATGCACATAAGCGACTTCCTTCTGCAATACACCATAGCAGGGGCGGACTGGCCATCTGGCATTTCGGGCAAATGAAAAAAAAAGCCCAAATGATTGTGTCGTTATCCAATACATAGGCTATATGACACACTATATCATATATATCATGACACAGCGGTCTAGGGCACTGCATCTCAGTACTAGAGGCGTCACTACAGACACCCTGGTTCGAAACCCGGCTGTGATTGGGAGTCCCATATGGCGGTGCACAATTGGCCCAGCGTCGTCCGGGTTTGGACGGTGTAGGCTGTCATTGTAAATAAGAATTTGTTCTTAACTGAGTTGCCTATTAAATAAAGGTTCAATAAAAAGATATACAAAAGTATGTGGACACCCCTTCAAATTAGTGGATTTGGCTATTTCAGCCACACCCGCTGCTGACAGGTGTATACAATCGAGCACACAACCATGCAATCTTCATAGACAAACGTTGGCAGTAGAATGGCCTTACTGAAGAGCTCAGTGACTTTCAACATGGCACTGTCATAGGATGCTACCTTTCCAACAAGTCAGTTTGTCAAATTCTGCCCTGCTAGAGCTGCCCCAGTCAACTGTAAGTGCTGTTATTGTGAAGTGAAAACGTCTAGGAGCAACAACGGCTCAGAAAGGGACTGCCGAGTGCTGAAGAGAATTAGCGCGTAAAAATCGTCTGTCCTCGGTTGCAACACTCAATACCGAGTTCCAAACTGCCTCTGGAAGCAACAACAGCACAATAAATGTTCGTCGGGAGTTTCATGAAATGGGTTTCCATGGCTGAGCAGCCACACATAAGCCTAAGATCACCATGCGCAATGGCAAGCGTCGGCTGGAGTGGTGTAAAACTCGCCGCCATTGGTTCTCTGGACTGATGAATGCATAGTGCCAACTGTAAAGTTTGGTGGAGGATGAATAATGGTTTGGGGCTGTTTTTCATGGTTCGGGGTAGGCCCCTTAGTTCCAGTGAAGGGAAATCTTAATGCTACAGAACACAATGACATTCTTGACGATTCTGTGCTTCCAACTTTGTGGCAACCGTTTGGGGAAGGCCCTTTCCTGTTTCAGCATGACAATGCTCCCTGTGCACAAAGCGAAGTCCATACAGAAATGGTTTGTCGAGATCAGTGTGGAAAAACTTGACTGGCCTGCACAGAGCCCTGACCTCAACCCCATCGAACACCTTTGGGATGAATTGGAACGCAGACTGCGAGCCAGGACTAATCGCCCAACATCAGTACCCAACCTCACTAATACAGTTGTGGCTGAATGGAAGCAAGTCCCAGCAGCAATGTTTCAACATCTAGTGGAATGCCTTCCCAGAAGAGTGGAGGCTGTTATAGCAGCAAAGGGGGGGGACCAACTCCATATTAATGACCATGATTTTGGAATGAGATGTTCGATGAACAGGTGTCCATATACTTTTGATCATGTAGTGTATATAGACTACTGCACATTACACATGACATAAAAACATAAAAGCCCATAGATATAGGCCTAGCTATGCTCTCTTGGGTAAATAAATGAAACAAGCTTCAGTAGGCTAATCTTTTTGAGTGTGAACTGTATTACTGTACTGTATTGTATTATACTGTATTATATGGACTGGAATTAGTCACATCGTTCAAACCATGATATAGCAGGGAGAGTTCATGTGATTCCAGTGCATCACATGAGGCCTACAATTTTTCATAATATTTCCCTTAATGTTATTAGCCTACTTTCTCTCTCTAGTGTTGCTTCATTCCCTCCTCGCTTTCAACAGTTAAATGAAATACGTTTTGTTGTCCTCATCTTCATCATTCTAATGATATCCTTGAATAATATTGGACTAGATTGAGATGCAGAAGGCTTTCACTTCTATTCATGAGGATTGAATGGTTATGGGTCTGACTCAATGACTGTTATAGCCTACCGCCATTGCGTGTTCACTCTGGTTTCAAACTACCCGTGAGGTCTATTGCCTTCTGTATCCTCGAATAGTCTATTGGTATAAGAAATGAAAAAAAAAAAAAAAGTCAAGCAAGCTCTTCTAGTCTAGCTTTTCCTGAATGGGACTCCAAGAGCTAAGGAGCCTTTTTTACAGGGAGGCCAGCGGAGCACAGCTGTGTGTGTATAGCGCAAGAGACAGAGGCTATAAGTTAGAAACTTATTATGCTTAGCCCAGCATTCATTAGCTAAATATAAGACTAATACTGCATTGAATGTATTACCTGAAAGAGGTAGGCTAGGACATCTATATATAGGCCTATATATCAATCTTGAACAGGATTATCATTTTTGGATGCAATTTGAATGGAATTGATGGAGAAAGAGAAAAACTGCAAGAGAGTGCTCGCTCGTGCAATGATTTAAAGCAACAATATAGGAGTGTTTTAAAACTCTGCAGCTGCAATAAAAATTTAAAAACATCCTTACAGTAAAAAAAATAAGATGACCCCCAAAAGCCAGATAGAGATGGGTAAAACAGATGTGTATTTGGTCTTTATATTACTGTAGTATTTTTTAATATATTTTTTATTTAACTTTTATTTAACTAGGCAAGTCAGTTAAAAACAAATTATTATTTACAATGATGGCCTACCAAAAGGCAAAAGGCCTCCTGCTGGGACGGGGGCCTTGGATAAAAAAAACTAAAAAAAATACTATATAAATATAGGACAAAACACACATCACAATGAGACACAACACTACATAAAGAGAGACCTAAGACAACAACATAACAAGGCAGCAAAACATGACAACACAGCATGGTAGCAACACAACATGACAACAACATTGTAGCAACACAAAATGGTAGCAGCACAAAAACATGGTACAAACATTATTGGGCAAAGTCAACAGCACAAAGGTAAAGACGGTAGAGACAACAATACATCATACAAAGCAGCCACAACTGTCAGTAAGAGTGTCCATGATTGAGTCTTGAATGAAGAGATTGAGATGAAGCTGTACAGTTTGAGTGTTTGTTGCAGCTCGTTCCAGTCCTAGCTGCAGCAAAAATGAAAAGAGGAGCGACCCAGGGATGTCTGTGCTTTGGGGACTTTAACAGAATGTGACTGGCAGAACGGGTGTTGTATGTGGAGGATGAGGGCTGCAGTAGGTATCTCAGATAGGAGGGAGTGACGCTTAAGAGGGTTTTATAAATAAGCATGAGGGTCTTGGGTCTTGCGACGGGTATACAGAGATGACCAGTTTACAGAGGATTATAGAGTGCAGTGATGTGTCCTATAAGGAGCATTTGTGGCAAATCTGATGCCTGAATGGTAAAGAACATCTAGCCGCTCGAGAGCACCCTTACCTGTCGATCTATAAATTATGTCTCCGTAATCTAGCATGAGTATTACATTACATTTACATTTAAGTCATTTAGCAGACGCTCTTATCCAGAGCGACTTACAAATTGGTGCATTCACCTTATGATATCCAGTGGAACAACCACGCATGAGTAGGATGGTCATCTGAATCAGTGTTAGTTTGGCAGCTGGGGTGAAAGAGGAGCGATTACTATAGAGGAAACCAAGTATAGATTTAACTTTAGCCTGCAGCTTTGATATGTGCTGAGAGAAGGACAGTGCACCGTCTAGCCATACTCCCAAGTACTTGTATGAGGTGACTACCTCAAGCTCTAAACCCTCAGAGGTAGTAATAACACCTGTGGGAAGAGGGGCATTCTTCTTACCAAACCACATGACCTTTGTTTTGGAGGTGTTCAGAACAAGGTTAAGGGTAGAGAAAGCTTGTTGGACACTAAGAAAGCTTTGTTGTAGAGCATTTAACACAAAATCCGGGGAGGGGCCAGCTAAGTATAAGACTGTATCATCTGCATATAAATGGATGAGAGAGCTTCCTACTGCCTGAGGTATGTTGTTGATGTAAATTGAGAAGAGCGTGGGCCTAGGATTGAGCCTTGGGGTACTCCCTTGGTGACAGGCAGTGGCTGCGACAGCAGATTTTCGGACTTTATACACTGCACTCTTTGAGAGAGGTAGTTAGCAAACCAGGCCAAAGACCCCTCAGAGACACCAATACTCCTTACCTGGCCCACAAAAATGGAATGGCCTACCGTATCAAAAGCTTTGGCCAAGTCAATAAAAATAGCAGCACAATATTGCTTAGAATCAAGGACAATGGTGACATCATTGAGGACCTTTAAGGTTGCAGTGACACATCCATAACCTGAGCGGAAACCAGATTGCATACCCGAGAGAATACAATTGACATCAAGAAAGCCAGTCAGTTGATTATTGACAAGTTTTTCCAACACTTTTGATAAACAGGGCAAAATAGAAATAGGCCTATAACAGTTAGGATCAGCTTGATCTCCCCCTTTAAATAAAGGACGAACTCTGGCTGCCTTCCAAGCAATGGGAACCTCCCCAGAAAGGAGAGACAGGTTAAAAAGGTTGGAGATAGGCTTCATAAGATGATAGGGGCAGCAACCTTAAAGAAGAAAGGGTCTAAACCATCTGACACAGAGGTTATTTTGGTGTCAAGTTTAAGGAGCTCCTTTAGCACCTCGGACTCAGTGACTGCCTGCAGGGAGAAACTTTGTAGTGGGGCAGGGGAAAAAGAGGGAGAAGCATCGGGGATAGTCGCATTAGAAGGGGTGGGAGATGAGGAAATGTTGGACGGGCAAGGAGGCATGGCTGAGTCAAATAGGAATCCTGACTTAATGAAGTGGTGACTAAAGAGCTCAGCCATGTGCTTCTTGTCAGTAACAACCACATCATCAACTTTAATGGACATGGGCTACTGTGAGGAGTAGGGTTTATTCTCCAGGTCTTTAACCGTTTTCCAGAACTTCTTGGGGTTAGGCCCACAGAGAGAGAACTTCTCCTTAGAGTAACTAACTTTGGCCTTCCGGATAGCGTGAGTGCAATTATTTCTAATTTGCCTGAATGATAGCCAGTCAGCCTGAGTATGCGTGTGCCGAGCCTTTCGCCAAATGCAATTCCTGAGGTGGAGTAAGGCTATGTAGTATAGGCTGCTGCAGCAAATGTAGGTCTACCTGTAACAATAACAAAGGTTACCATGATGAGATGATAGGTCTACATACTGAGATGGGCTGTCAGTCACCACCCTGAGCTTTGATGAATCACCATGCAGTGACCAGAGAGACTTTAGAGAATCCAGATTTAGACACTGCATATCATTTAACAGTTCCATTTCACGTCATTTACCACTTTCTCGCTGTTATTTATCCCAGGAAAGGGGAGTGGTTTTGGGTGGAAAATCTCTGTAACCGGGTTCCCGCCATTCAACCATAGGCTGGTCCATTTTTAGCTTAGTGGGCTTGTCAAGCTTGTTTTTTTTCTCATTATCTGACTAATAATCGGGCCACAAGGAAAAAAATGGGCCGGAGTGGGTACCTCCAGGAACAAAATGGCCTGGTGTGTTACAAATGCCAGGGCCAATTTCTGGTCCCATTCCACCCCTGCACCATAGCTACATTGGCTGCAACTCTTAAATAACCCATTAAAGCAACAGATTAAAACTGGCTATTTTGTCTTTCTTGGCCAACATGAAATTTGGGGAAATTAGCATGTTGGTTTGTGTCCAATAGACATTACCTTTCATTTGTATATCTCTCTCTTGGGCCTATACCATAAATTCAACATCCAGTCCATTCAGAGGAGTGCTACATTTTCGCCCCAAAATGTAGCACGGACGGAAGTTCTATTTTACGCACACTTATTTTGGGAATGATTCTCTGCTCTTTTAATACGTTTCTATTGTATATAACTTCAAAATTGTTATGTCCAAATTCTCAAACACATGGTAAAACACGATACAGGGTGAATTCTGAAACTGTGGGACACTTTCTGCATTTCAATCTTCTGAAACCTCTTTCATCCTCTATCCAACATACAGTATTAGCCCAACAAATGATTTATTTCTGAAATCCTCAAGTTGTTTCCTAATCACACAAAAATGACAAATGTTGGTATCATATTCACATGAGGCATGACACACCCATTTGTGTACACTGAGCCAAAACCAAATTTTTCTTCCGCATTTGGTCAACTGGGACAGCAGGTTAGATAAACTGGGACACCATTATTACATTCCCAATTGTACCACAATTACAATTCAATTCACACTTTGTTGTTATATTATTATCTTGAGGATTTCAGAAATGTATCATGTGTTGGGATAAAAGAGATTACAGAAGACAGAAATGCAAAAAGTGGAACATTATATAAACTGGAACCGCTTAATCCTGACACGTTTATTTCTTGGTCTGAGAAGTGAAAATCAAAACTATTGTTACTAAGCCCTTGCAGAGACAGCACATGATCAACATCACATCACCTCATTGGTGTGACATAATAGAGGGAGGTGGAGCAAGAGTCAAACGGGAATCTCACCCGCAAAGGACACGGTAAGATCAGTGACAGATTTTTTTTCTGTTTTGTTGTTAAGGTTATAAAACTGTCATAAATAATGCAATGTGACAAATTGTGATGTAAATGTGCATACTATGTACTAGTGCATCAAAATAAATAAAAAAGCTGCCAATATTATGTTTACATTTTGTAATTCAGTCATTTTAAGACCCTCACACGCTTCTACAGATGCACCATCGAGAACATTCTGTCACCGCCTGGTACGGCAACTGCATGGCTCTTCAGAGTGTGGTGTGGTCAACCCAATGCATCACCGGGGGCACACTGCCTGCCCTCCAGGACATCTACAGCACCTGTTGTCATAGGAAAGCCAAGAAGATCATGAAGGACCTCAGCCACTTGAGCCACAGCCTGTTCTCCCTGCTACCATCTAGCAGACGGAGATAGTACAGGTGCATCAAAGCTGGGACAGAGAGACTGAAAAATAGCTTTCATTTCCAGGTCATCAGACTGCTGAACAGCCATCACTAGCTGGCCACTGCCAGGTACTCTGCCCTGCACCTTAGAGACTGCTGTCGAATGTATGTAGAGATATTGAACACTGGTCACTTTAACAATGTTTACAGTGTTTTACCCACTTTATATATATGTACTGTGGTCATGGCTCATCCTATATAACTACTGCTGTACAAACCTTTTCTATTCCTATACTGTCCATACTGTCTAAACCCACTATTTATATATATATATATAGTATATATATACTGTATATACTGTATATATAAATGTTTACATTCCGGACTCTGACATTGCTTGTTCTGATATTGCTCATTCTGATATTTCTTAATTTACAGTTTTTTACTTTTTGGATTATGTATGTATTGTTATTCAAAGTTTCACTTTGGGATTTGACTCATTAATTTTTGACCCAGTAATTCTGCATGGTTACAGGGTTAAAACAGAAACAACTCAAAAGGTTAAGTTTAGGTACGATGGCTCTTTCTTGTGACATGCCTGATTACTGCACTGTTGGAGCCAGAAACATAAGCTTTTCGCTGCACCTGCGATAACATCTGCAAATCTGTGTAGTGACCAACATTTGATTTGATAAGATTTTTTTTACCAACCATAGATAGCTAAAGTAGGACAGCATGGAGTAGCTAAAGTAGGACAGCATGGAGTAGCTAAAGTGGGACAGCATGGAGTAGCTAAAGTGGGACAGTCTTATAGGCTTTTCCAATGGAGGAACGAGATCCAGTTTACATTAGGGACCCCTTATGTTAGGCAGGGCTCTGTTTCTTGTAGTACTGTTATACTGTTAAATTTACACTCACTGGCCAATTTATTAGGTACACCCATCTAGTACCGGGTAGGACCCCTTTGCCTCCAGAACAGCCTTTCTTCGGGGCATTGAAACGTTCCTCAGTTGGTATCAAGGGACCTAGCATGGGTCAGGAAAACATTCCCCACATCATTAAACCACCGCAACCAGTCTGTACCGCTGACCCCAGGCAGGATGGGGGATGTACTCATGCTGTTTATGTCAAATCCTGATAGCCAAATTCTTCTTTAAAAAAAAAAAATATATATATATGTATATATATATAGAATATTAAAACATACAAACTACATGCAGTGAAGCCACTCAACATTTACATTATATTGAGTAATCTAACCGTCTCCCGTTGACAGATCTCCCAC
Source organism: Salvelinus alpinus (assembly GCF_045679555.1). Taxonomy (NCBI): domain Eukaryota; kingdom Metazoa; phylum Chordata; class Actinopteri; order Salmoniformes; family Salmonidae; genus Salvelinus; species Salvelinus alpinus. The sequence continues at coordinate 32,287,498 of NC_092113.1, forward strand.
CCAAATCAAAACAGGGGCCCAAACCAGCAACCTATCGGCCACCGGCCCAAGCTCTCAACCGCCAGCCGACCAACCATCCAAGATCCCCACCACAGTTCCCCTGAGAGCTTCCTCTCAACCATCCAAGATCCCCACCACAGTTCCCCCGAGAGCTTCCTCTCAACCATCCAAGATCCCCACCACAGTTCCCCCGAGAGCTTCCTCTCAACCATCCAAGACCCCCCCCCCCCATATATATACTTTTTAAAACCCTGTTTCTGAGATACTGGAACTGGCGCGCCTGGCACCGACGATCATACCACGCTTTTCATAGTAAGCCATGACCACGTGGCTCACTGTCTGTAAGAGTGACCTTTTTCGTGAACGGGGTGGTGTACCTAATAAACTATTTGAGCATAATCACAGTCCCGTTATTCCCTAACATTTTCAAGTGTTGGGGCAATATACTGGGCATCAACACTGAATACATTTTTTATGGATTATTTTCATGATTCATGTATCTGCTACAATGCAATTGGAACCATTGAGTTCTGGATAGCCTACAGAACACTCAGTGAATACAACTGGTAGTCCACCACCCCTCCCAACTGATTCGATGGGCCTAGCCCTAGTGCATAGACTTGGAGAGATGACAAGAACTGATGGCTGCTGAGAATGATACAACACCTTGGAAATGTATCAGATCCAATCAAAATAAAATAAAATGTTATTAGTCACATGCGCCGAATACAACAGGTACAGAATACAACCTTACAGTGAAATGCTTACTTACAAGCCCTTAACCAACAGTGCAGTTTCAAAAAAATACTGATAAGAATAAGAGATAAAAGTAACAGGTAAATAAAGAGCAGCAGTAAAATAACAAAAGCCAGACTATATACAGGGGGGTACCGATACAGAGTCAATGTGCGGGGGCACTGGTTAGTTGAGGTAATATGTACATGTAGGTACAGTTATTAAACTGGGAAGAAACTTCCGGCGCCGAAAAGAGATGGCCGCCTCGCTTCGCGTTCCTTGGAAAATATGCAGTATTTTGTTTTTTTATGTGTTATTTCTTACATCGGTACCCCAGGTAATCTTAGGTTTCATTACATACAGTCGGGAGGAACTACTGAATATACGATTAACGTCAACTCATCATCGTTCCTACCAGGAATATGACTTTCCCGAAACGGATCCAGTGTTTTGCCTTCCACCCAATACAATGGATCTGATCCCAGCCGGCGACCCTGTGCGACGCCGAAAAAGGGGCAAACGAGGCGGTCTCGTGGTCAGGCTTCGGAGACGGGCACATCGCGCTCCACTCCCTAGCATACTACTCGCCAATGTCCAGTCTCTTGACAATAAGGTTGATGAAATCCGAGCACGGGTAGCATTCCAGAGAGACATCAGGGATTGCAACGTGCTCTGCTTCACGGAAACATGGCTAACTCAAGGGACGCTAACGGAGTCGGTGCAGCCAGCTGGTTTCTTCATGCATCGCGCCGACAGAAACAAACATCTTTCCGGTAAGAAGAGGGGCGGGGGGGTATGCCTTATGATTAACGAGACGTGGTGTGATCATCATAACAACACACAGGAACTCAAGTCATTCTGTTCACCTGATCTAGAACTCCTCACAATCAAATGTCGACCGCATTATCTACCAAGGGAATTCTCTTCAATCATAATCACAGCCGTATATATTCCCCCCCAAGCAGACACATCGATGGCCCTGAACGAACTTTATCTGACTCTTTGTAAACTGGAAACCACACACCCTGAGGCTGCATTCATCGTAGCTGGGGATTTTAACAAGGCTAATCTAAAAACAAAACTCCCTAAATTCTATCAGCATATCGATTGTGCTACCAGGGCTGGGAAAACCCTAGATCATTGTTATACTAATTTCCGCGACGCATATAAGGCCCTCCCCCGCCCCCCTTTCGGAAAAGCTGACCACGACTCCATTTTGTTGATTCCAGCCTACAAACAGAAACTCAAACAACAAGCTCCCGCGCTCAGGTCTGTTCAACGCTGGTCCGACCAATCTGAATCCACGCTTCAAGACTGCTTCGATCACGCGGATTGGAATATGTTCCGCATTGCGTCCAACAACAATATTGACGAATATGCTGATTCGGTGAGCGAGTTCATTAGGAAGTGCATTGACGATGTCGTACCCACAGCAACGATTAAAACATTCCCAAACCAGAAACCGTGGATTGACGGCAGCATTCGCGTGAAACTGAAAGCGCGAACCACTGCTTTTAACCAGGGCAAGGTGACCGGAAGCATGACCGAATACAAACAGTGTAGCTATTCTCTCCGCAAGGCAATCAAACAGGCTAAGTCCCAGTACAGAGACAAAATCGAGTCGCAATTCAACAGCTCAGACACAAGAGGTATGTGGCAGGGTCTACAGTCAATCACGGATTACAAAAAGAAAACCAGCCCCGTCGCGGACCAGGATGTCTTGCTCCCAGACAGGCTAAACAACTTTTTTGCCCGCTTTGAGGACAATACAGTGCCACTGACACGGCCCCCTACCAAAACCTGCGGGCTCTCCTTCACTGCAGCCGAGGTGAGTAAAACATTTAAACGTGTTAACCCTCGCAAGGCTGCAGGCCCAGACGGCATTCCCAGCCGCGTCCTCAGAGCATGCGCAGACCAGCTGGCTGGTGTGTTTACGGACATATTCAATCAATCCTTATCCCAGTCTGCTGTTCCCACATGCTTCAAGAGGGCCACCATTGTTCCTGTTCCCAAGAAAGCTAAGGTAACTGAGCTAAACGACTACCGCCCCGTAGCACTCACTTCCGTCATCATGAAGTGCTTTGAGAGACTAGTCAAGGACCATATCACCTCCACCCTACCGGACACCCTAGACCCACTCCAATTTGCTTACCGACCCAATAGGTCCACAGACGACGCAATCGCAACCACACTGCACACTGCCCTAACCCATCTGGACAAGAGGAATACCCATGTGAGAATGCTGTTCATCGATTACAGCTCAGCATTTAACACCATAGTACCCTCCAAACTCGTCATCAAGCTCGAGACCCTGGGTCTCGACCCCGCCCTGTGCAACTGGGTCCTGGACTTCCTGACGGGCCGCCCCCAGGTGGTGAGGGTAGGTAACAACATCTCCACCCCGCTGATCCTCAACACTGGGGCCCCACAAGGGTGCGTTCTGAGCCCTCTCCTGTACTCCCTGTTCACCCACGACTGCGTGGCCATGCACGCCTCCAACTCAATCATCAAGTTTGCGGATGACACTACAGTGGTAGGCTTGATTACCAACAACGACGAGACGGCCTACAGGGAGGAGGTGAGGGCCCTCGGAGTGTGGTGTCAGGAAAATAACCTCACACTCAACGTCAACAAAACAAAGGAGATGATTGTGGACTTCAGGAAACAGCAGAGGGAGCACCCCCCTATCCACATCGACGGGTCAGTAGTGGAGAAGGTGGAAAGTTTTAAGTTCCTCGGTGTACACATCACGGACAAACTGAATTGGTCCACCCACACAGACAGCGTTGTGAAGAAGGCGCAGCAGCGCCTCTTCAACCTCAGGAGGCTGAAGAAATTCGGCTTGTCACATAAAGCACTCACAAACTTCTACAGATGCACAATCGAGAGCATCCTGTCGGGCTGTATCACCGCCTGGTACGGCAACTGCTCCGCCCACAACCGTAAGGCTCTCCAGAGGGTAGTGAGGTCTGCAGAACGCATCACCAGGGGCAAACTTCCTGCCCTCCAGGACACCTACACCACCCGATGTCACAGGAAGGCCATAAAGATCATCAAGGACAACAACCACCCAAGCCACTGCCTGTTCACCCCGCTATCATCCAGAAGGCGAGGTCAGTACAGGTGCATCAAAGCAGGGACCGAGAGACTGAAAAACAGCTTCTATCTCAAGGCCATCAGACTGTTAAACAGCCACCACTAACATTTAGCGGCCGCTGCCAACATACTGACTCAACTCCAGCCACTTTAAAAATGGGAATTGATGGAAATTATGTAAAAATGTACCACTAGCCACTTTAAACAATGCCACTTAATATAATGTTTACATACCCTACATTACCCATCTCATATGTATATACTGTACTCTATATCATCTACTGCATCTTGCCATCTTTATGTAATACATGTACCACTAGCCACTTTAAACTATGCCACTTTATGTTTACATACCCTACAGTACTCATCTCATATGTATATACCGTACTCTATACCATCTACTGCATCTGCCATGCCGTTCTGTACCACCACTCATTCATATATCTTTATGTACATATTCTTTATCCCTTTACACTTGTGTGTGTGTGTAAGGTAGTAGTTGTGGAATTGTTAGGTTAGATTACTTGTTGGTTATTACTGCATTGTCGGAACTAGAAGCACAAGCATTTCGCTACACTCGCATTAACATCTGCTAACCATGTGTATGTGACTAATAAAATTTGATTTGATTTGATTTGATTTGATTTAAAGTGACTATGCATAGATGATAACAACAGAGAGTAGCAGTGGTGTAAAGAGGGAGGGGGGTCAATGCAAATAGTCTGGGTAGCCATTTGACTAGATGTTCAGGAGTCTTATGGCTTGGGGTAGAAGCTGTTTAGAAGTCTCTTGGACCTAGACTTGGCGCTCCGGTACCGCTTGCCAAGCAATAGCAGAGAGAACAGACTATGACTAGGGTGGCTGGAGTCTTTGACAATTTTTAGGGCCTTCCTCTAGTGCCTTGCAGTCGGGGGCCAAGCAGTTGCCATACCAGGCAGTGATGCAACCAGTCAGGATGCTCTCGATGGTGCAGCTGTAGAACCTTTTGAGGATCTGAGGACCCGTGCCAAATCTGTTACATTGTCCAGAGAAATCTATTTAATCAAATCATATTAATTACATTTCTGTTGGGCTTACTAGTGAGGACACGAAGTTACCAGTAGCTCTCTTGCTATTGTAACTAATCACTCTCCCCTTATAATTCAGAAAGACCAGTTTATTCAGTCCATCCACTGACTGTAATGTCCTACACTCTAGAAAAATAGTTCCCAAAGGGTTCTTCGGCTGTCTCCATGGGATAACTTTTTTTGGTTCCATGTAGAACCATCTATGGAAAGGGTTCTACATGGAAACCAAAAAGGGTTCTTCCACAGGTTCTCCTATGGGATAGCTGAAGAACCTTTAAGATTCTATATAGCACCTTTTTTTCTAAGAGTGTATATAGCTCAATACTCTGACACTTGCCTGTTACCAGGGGCTGAAATGTAGGTAAATGTTATATTATGCTACACTAATGTTTATCAATGCTTTATAAGTAATTGCAGTAGGCCTATAATTACCTAAATTATGAATAATCCCATGATGGTAAAGAAATAACATTTTGGCAACCTATTATCAGCTTCAAGTGCTTATAATATTTATAATATTGCGCTTTGGATGGTAACTTTACTTGTAATTAATTCATTAATACTATAGATTCAAGAATCAGTTCGACACACACACGCACGCACACACACACACGCGCGCGCGCGCAGAAGCACACAGGACAGACACATCTGCTCCTCTGGTGGAGATCCGACAGACGCGAGAGTAGATTTACGGATTTATGACGCGTCCTCCTCTCCTCTGGTCAACGTGAGAGTGAGCCGCCCTATTCCCCCTATCCCTGGAACATGGTGACGTGAACCCTGTTTCAACTCAGCGCCTTTATGCAGCTGCCATGGCTGCCATTTAAACAGACTAGCTTACCCCTATCACAATACTCTGGATATGGCCCTTTTGTCTTACAAGACACTCATCTAAGAAGAGGAAATGTTGCTATAAGCATAATCCATTACTAACATAAATCTCAAAATAGGCACAGATGAGTTATCACCACAATGATCATCACAACTGTTGATTTATTTAGGGGATTTATGGATGAATGTGACTTCGTTACATGCTTTCTACTTCTTTTAACTATTTAATACTAGTTTGTTTTCGTTTTACTGTCAGCCAAGAGAGAGAGAGCGAGAGAGAGAGAGAGCGAGAGAGAGAGAGAGAGAGCGAGAGAGAGAGAGAGAGAGAGAGAGAGAGAGAGAGAGAGAGAGAGAGAGAGAGAGAGAGAGAGAGAGAGAGAGAGAGAGAGAGAGAGAGAGAGAGAGAGAGAGAGAGAGAGAGAGCGAGAGAGAGAGAGAGAGAGAGACGCCTTGCCAAAGGCCTGCCATAAATCAACATTCTAGAGTGGAATGTTCGCCTCTATTCCCTGGAATCACATGGAGAGAAAAATTCTCAATATTCTCTAAATACTTTGAAGAGACAAGATTCACAATGGCTTATCTTTTGCAGGAATGTTATCAAATCATTATATTTAAGAAATAAATATCACTATAGGCTACATTTGTACAAATGCAACGTATTCTTTATTTATTTTGGGGGAATTAATCACACCAATTGAAATAAATGACATGAAGTTAGACAATTAAACAAATAAATAATAAACGAACATAAACAATTTCTGAAAAGACGGATCTTAGCCTGGAGCTAGTTACAAAGTAAATAAAACATTTAATTTGAGCTAGTGCGTAATTCCTTTAAATGTAAACCCACTTCATTATTTACATTTTCTACGTTCAAATTAGTTTTCTTAGTAATTACATTCAAATGTAGATTTGATAGAAAGCTGAAACTCGTTATCAAGTTTTCAAATCAAGTTGAATAGACATTAGGTTGCAGCTGGTGTGTGATGGGACAGCTTGCATTTTTATGTCCCGAGAGAATGTCTGTTAAAAAAACTTTCTCCATCATTTCTGTGCAGTATCAATAATATTTTCCTTCAATTGACCGTGTCTTTTCGCATTGTGTCACAAAGTACAATGACTCAATTAAATTATAGTCAGAAGTGAAACAATAACGTGTTTTATGCTGATTGTGTTTACTCAAATAATATTGGACATCGTGAAAATAAACGTTGTCACATACTGTAACTTCCAGGCATCTTCGGGCCATGAGGTCAGTGGCGAGGTGGCTAACTAGATGCCGTTGACTGCATGCTCAGAAGAAGCTCCTCAGAGGAAGGTGTAACCGTATATCACTGCCCTTAATGGCAAATTCCGGATGCAAGATGTAGCTAGGTTTCGCTAAAATTCGTGAGCTATACACAATCTACAGAGGTCCAAGTTTAGGCTACACTAATCATTTTTATAACGAATAGGCCTATACGTGTAGGAACTCCAATATGCGACACACAGATAAAGACAAATAGTTGCATGTTAGCTTGAAAGGGTTGTACGAATACTACAGGCCATTGAAAAGTAAGTTAACTGGAAATGGGTTTCTACAGGTTCTACAGGTGTTCTACAGGGGGTCTACGGGTTCTACAGGGGGTCTACAGGTTCTACGGGTTCTACAGGGTTTCATAAAAGTGCACCGAAAGCCAAATTATATCAAATCCTATAAAATGTGGTATGCATCCTATAAAATATCGCGTGATATTTTGTGTTAATTGCTTACAGAAACATTTTGTAGGCCCATATGCTAAACACATTATTTGTGCCATATAGACTGCAGTAGGTTTAATATCTCGTTGGGAGCAATTCAAAGCATTATCTAAATATCGTTCATTCTATTCGGAAAAAACACTATTTTGTGTTTAATAATTCTAAAAAGTCCATTTGAACGTCAATCCTCTAAATACAGTTCATAATATATAGTTTACCTTTATTTAACTAGGCAAGTCAGTTAAGAACACATTTTTATTTTCAATGACGGCCTAGGAACAGTGGTTACCTGCCTTGTTCAGGGACAGAACGACAGATGTTTAACTTGTCAGCTCGGGGATTCAATCGTGCAACCTATCGGTTTCTAGTCCAACTAGTCCAACGCTTTAACCACTAGGCTACCTGCCGCCTCACTAATATAGTGATTACGAGTCACTATGTAGTCTGTTACCCACACAAATACATACTGTAACATATCATAGCCTAAATGTCTATAAGGAGATGAATCTGAGAGAAAGTCAAATGTTCAAACTGTAAGAGGGGAATACTTCCTAATACAGTTCTATGAAACACACCTGCCATGTAATATATTGCATGGAGATTCCCGGCAGCATCTCTAATGAGCATCTCTAATGAGCATCTCTGATGCTGACATATGGTGAGAGAGAATTAAGTCAAGATATTCGTAGGCCCACTTTGACGATAGATCGTAAACTGACCTTCAGTCAACTGCAAAGATAGGTTTTTGCTACATGAGGTACAAAAGTTTGTAATAAAATACACAATATGCCTACAAATGATAGCAACAGCATATGGATTAAAAAATCTATATGTTAAAACATTTGTTTTTATTTATTTAAGAACTGGTTATGTTATTGTAAGAATCAAAGGCATGTGCAGGAACAAAATTGCATTTGAAATGGTAAATGTAGTTAGGCTTAAGCCTATACTACGCCGGAAAGTGCATATATACATAGGTCTAGGTCTACTAATCCTTAATTTAATCATATTGAAATTGAATTACTATCCTCGAACATGTACTCGCGAGATTACATTGAAGCTATGCACAACAAAAGTATTTTTGTTATGTACATAATTCTGATATAAAAAGGTAATAATGCATTCGACATGAGTAACACTCACATGCAGACGGATCATAAAGCTCCGAAGTAACCGCTTGGAAGTCCCTCAAATTTGTAGGATGTCCTACAAAGGGTCTAGGTCCTACAATGGAAGAGAAGTGACCGACAGTTCACCGCACTCTCAGGTCACCACTGAGAGCAACAAAAGAGCAACACATTCAGAGGTGCCCTTCTACCGGCCCCTCAAGTAGAAAAACACACAAAGAAAGTCCAGAGCCCTGACGAGGCCACGCAAGGACCGGGGACGACCTACGAGGGCACACACAGAAGGTACAAGTATAGAGACCCAGTCAGGTCACGGGGGGTTGCAAAGGTCGACCATCCCGGCTGAAACGGACCTAATGGGACAGAAAATGTGCCCTCCGACTGAACTCGGCCTTCTCGCGGTTGATCCCAAACTTCAATAAAGTACATTTTCAGCCTCGCTACATGGAGGCGACAGGATCTAGAAAGAGATTGGAGGGATGGTGAGACTCTGGCGTAGCTATACATTCATTTCTCTCAATTGTCCAGGCAGCTATATAAATGCTACTGGAATTCTGCATGTTTTAGGGCTTTACGGGCGTTCCAACTGCCATTCCAAAGTCATGTCCACGTCACGGTGTTAAGTTTCCTTTTTAGCCCTGATAGTTTTATTTCGTAAAATTACTAGTTAGCGATGTGGGTTTATTTCTGAGAGAGGCTGTTGCCAAATTAATATATTCAGACCCAAATAATTCTTTACTCTGCGGCGCTAAGATTGATGGTTTAGAATACCTCTTCCCTTTGTGCTCTTTGCCCCCCACCTAGCAAGCCGTTTTATCATTTCTATTCAAGTCACACAGTTTAAATAATCTATCAAGCTATTGCGCTCTTTTCAAACATTGCATGTTTTTGCACAACATTTTGAGCAGAATAAGAAAAAGTTATTCTACAATGAAATTCGTTTTGGAGAACTGTTAATTGGACGGCCTGTTTTGTGGCTAGGGCCTACATAAGATCAAAGGCGCAATATGACTATCCTATGTATTATTACAGTTGCATGGTGACAACACGTCCACAACATTGCCATAGGTCTATCGAAAATCCCCCCACGATGCTTGAGCAGTATAGGCTATACTTACCAAGAGCAGAGGTGACGATGACGTTGCCTCAAGCGCTACTTTTTAAAAGCATATTCTTCACTTTGACGGGGGAGGTCTCAGGCCGCAACAAACATAGACTATTATACGAATGACAATTGGTGAACATCTCAAACGTACAACTAACATTCCTTTGTATATAAGGTACAAATTGTTGCATATTGAGAAGGCCTACGTGCACGCATATAAAACACTATTATCCAAACTATTGTTTTATACAAGATCATCTTGGAAAATCTGGATGCATATTTTTAAGAGGCAACAGGTCTTGCTGGTAGATATAATCGGAATACAATATTTTGTAGGCTATATTCTCACTTATAGTCCACGATGTAGTCCTTCAAGGCTTTAGGCCTTTCAGAATCTGACCTAAAATTATTGACTTTATTAGAAGAAAAGAAGCAACCTGCAATTGGGGCAAAACAATGAATTAATAGGAATCCATATACCATCAACACAACTGATTATGTGTCATATTTTGGCAATACGAAATTGATTTCCAAAAGGTATGTGCAGAGCTATATGATCAGTAATGAGCAGGAAGCAGGGCTCCAGCCAGTCAGTATAATCTGAGGGGGCATGGTTGAGGGCCTGGTTGAATGGCTTGCCAAATTAATTGAATGTCCTTGAGACTAATGAGCTACATGTAGGATAATATGATGCATGCAGCCAGGCCATAACCCTTTATTTGGAGTAGAATTATGGATTATTATTGGATTGGGGGGGAATATGAACGGTGGATCTGTATACGCGTGCCTACCTCGAGAACGATTCTAAAGGAACATTTCAAATCGTCAGTATCATATTTGGCATAGGCTAAACAATTTAAAGCTAAACATTGCCAAACAAATAATGCGTTGTTAGGCTGAACCATCAATAAAGAACTTGGTAAATTGTGACTATACCATTTTTATATAACGGCCACCACATCAATAGCCACAGTCACCAAAACAATAGGCACTCTGTTGGCCATGAATGAATCGATCCAAACGGGCGTAAAACTAGTACACTCACTGTTTTATTGACCAATATGATTATCACAAATACACTAAACTCTGTGTATTGCATTTCACAATAATCTGCTAAACACACCACAAACTAGATTGTAATTAAAAATCCTGTTTCTGAAAGCAAGGAGCTAATTCACCTTGTTATAATCCTAAACATATGCGTTCAAGATCAATGTTCCATCGGTACGTTCCAGCATTTTTACCAAAAATAACTATGATTGCCTATTAATGATATTCTTCCAGTGTTGAGCTTGAAATAAATAGATTGTGCATTTCAACTTGGGCGGTAGGGCAAACAAATGGCTCACAATAACATTTAGATAAAATGTACATTATTTTCCTTCATTCAAAACATTTTTCTCATAAAAAAACATCATCTTGATTCAGCATTAAATAACTTAAACCCTGTGTCACGTAAAAATAACCCATCAGTATTCGTATAAATCCATGCTATATAACATGCATTTTATATAACTTTGGACTTAAATGAAACCGCACAAATACCTACGAAAACAAAATATATAATATACTATAAATAATCAGTCATTCTCTATCCCCCTTCTTGAAGTGGTTTTCTTTTCGCCTTATAACCTTGTAATATCCTCGCCATCCTCTACTCCGGACAGTTCATCGGGAGTAATGCTACCAGTGGCCGAGGAAGTGGCGACAACGCCGGCTGATGAGGTTGCGTTGGACCCGGAGGATATGCCCGTGGTGGAGGATCTCACTTTGGTGTTAGGAAGCCTATGGTCTTTTTTCCACTTCATCCTGCGGTTCTGAAACCAAATCTTGATTTGTCGTTCGGAGAGAACCAATGTATGGGCTATCTCAATGCGCCTCCGTCGAGTTAAATAGCGGTTATAGTGGAACTCCTTCTCCAATTCTAAGACCTGCTGTCGAGTGTAGGCTGTCCTAGACCGCTTGGAATCCGGTCCATTGTAATTCGGGTTCGCTGTAAAGGGGAAGAAGTAAAGAGAGAGAGAGAGAGAGAAAGACAAGGAGGGAAGGAGTGGGTAAACAATAGTGTCCTCAACTGAGACATATGATGGGCAGGGCAGAAGGAATGGCTAGATATGCTAGTTATGATATTAGAAATCATAGAAATGGGAAGTTAAGAACTTGACTATTTCTCCATAATGAGGGGACACACATCCAAGTATGCACTAAATTATTAATGCAAGATTCCAAAGCGCAGTCTTTTTTCTGTTCATCTCTCCCCCTCTTCTCTCCATCCCGCACATACATAACAGCAGAAGCCACATGGTGATACGGCTGCCCAGAGTATACCTCTGCTATAAAATTTATGGCGGGTGTAATTACCGACGCCGAGTCGTAAATCCGACTCAAATGTGCCATTTCAAAGGCTTCTCCTCTATCTTAGCAGGGTCTGGGAAGGAGATGGGAGTCAGAGGCACTGATAAAGGGAGGGAAAGGAAGAGAAAGGAGTAGGGGAGTGTAGAGAGAGGGAACAGACAAACACAGACAAGTTGCCTACCGGTGCTGACGTGAATTTTCTTCATCCATGGGTATACCACGGGCTGCTTGGAGGAGGCTGAGCTGTTTGGATGCTCCGGTGTAGCTTGGTTGCAGGCGGAGGATGCAGCCGGTGGGGTGGTGGGGGACATGGGTAACTGTGGGGTCTCACATGAGGATGGCTGCCCTTTCCCTGCAAGCAGGTGCGCAGAATGGGGTAGTCCATGTCCCTTTTGCGTGTCAGGTTCAGGGATGCTTGCACAATTATATTGGCGCTCTTGGTAGCTCGCCCGTGGAGGGTATAACTCCTGATGGTGATGCTGGTAACCAGAGCCAGGGTCCCTGGCGCGGCTGTAATATTCGGGGCTGTGCTCGGGGATGTAGCTGTTTTGTGAATATTCCTCGCATGGAGGAAATTTCGGATCAATGTAGGTAGAGTCCATCAAATACGAGCTCATGATCATTAATTTCTGCAGTGGAAATTTATTTTTCTAGCTTTGTCGTTTTTCTGCTCCATATAGCCCTCCTACTTGTGAGCAGCCCTTGTAAAGTTAGTTTTACCACGTGACCCCACGGCCCAATGGCAGAGTGAGAGCTAGTCCCCGGATAAGGAACCAAAGGTTTTGAAACATACCTTCGGTCGCCATTGTGTGCATAATCTCTTTCTCTCTCTCTCTCTCTCTCTCTCTCTCTCTCTCTCTCTCTCTCTCTCTCTCTCTCTCTCTCTCTCTCTCTCTCTCTAAATTCAATTTTAATTTTTCTCTCTCTCACTCTCTCCCTTGTTGTGTTACCAATGCCATTGATATTGCAGCAAAAATTGCAACACAAACCCTTCTTATGTGAATTACACAGTGTCATTATAGTTCTATTATTAGCATAATTTTTTTCAGAGGTAGAAATAGCCTACAATAATAATAGCAGTAAACAATAATGGTTAGGCCTGCCTAAATCACAGAAAGTTGGCCTCTGACCCTCTCTAAGAATATTATGATGCTGCCTTCTCAAATATAAAATAATCCAACACGAAATGTTGGCCAAATCCTAAATAGATAAAAAAAATTACGCATAAAATTCACTTTCACATAGCATTTCGAATTATGGTTTTGTTTTGAAAACTAGAACTGAGCTTGGCTCATATGAGAAGAAGGTGGACACCAAATGGGCACCGTATCAGTGAAGTAACCACACAATAAGTATTTTGCTTTGCATTTGAGAACTTTCAAAACTGTGTCAATACTTTACTTCGTAAATATTCTGAGAGACTTTTCAAACATAGCATTCCAAATACTTTTCAAATGCATTACTACTTTTCAAATGCATTACTACTTTTCAAATGCATTACTACTTTTCAAATGTATTACTACTTTTCAAATGCATTACTACTTTTCAAATAGGCCTACTTTGCTATCTTGTGCAATGGACACAAGGGAAGGCAAATATTCTTTAATGATGGTATATCTCTAATGTTTATATCACTGTCATTATTGGATATTGCATTGAGGTCTCTGTCTCTCTCTTCATGTTTAGAGACGTATGCATTTGAATACAAATCTTTATAAGGCTGCAATGTTGATGAAACCAGCTTTACTTGCCCTGAAATGACTCGTAGGGACGTTTTGTCCAATCGTAGGTTTATCTCCATCAACACTAGTGGTTGTCTAAGTGTACGTGTATGGTTATTCATTTGATGTTAGACCTAGATGGGGGAGTAAGTCCATTACAAACTCTATCCACTGTTGTGTTCAGCAAAGTAAATCATTGCAGATAAGGTGACAATTATGTCTGGTAGACTATCCGTTGCCACAGACGCTTTACAGGTACTATTATACTGTCATTAACTGCTGGCTAAGTTTGTCAGTGGCTGTAATTCCATGCCTTCAATTATGCGCGACACCACAAACCACAGGACAGTAGACCTACATAATCAATGTAACCCTTGTGAGTCAATGGAGTTAATAATAATCATATTAAATATTGAAATATTAAATATTTATATGAAATAAATATATTATAAATGTCGGGCCTACTACATACTAGGGATGGATTATAATAAGATTATATTAACAAGGGTTATAATACGAGGTCAATCACCTGTTAATCATCATCTAATGTAGCGGTAGTGGCCTTCTTTTAGTCTTATCTGAGCAGGTGAAAATGACATAACAGGGCGGATGTTTATGGTTTGTTTATGTGTAGACCGCGCCCGCCATTTCTATTACTTTTGGCAGCGATGTTTGAGGCGTTTTATAGGGCTGTAAAACGCAGTAAACCAGTCCGCTTTAAACGATCGCTGTTTTTTTAAATGTTTACTGGTACGGACCGAATACTCGTAGTAGCCCTTTGCTTCCAGATAGCCTACTGTACACAATATAGGCCTATGGACGTCCTGACAATGCCTAGGCTACTTATGTGGAGGTTGAACACATACTGTGTATGCTGCACACAGACTTCTTCTGAGATGTATGCTATTCGTGCCCTATTATTCCGGATAACACTGCATGCAGCTATAACCTACTGGATAGAAGCGAGGGTTGACCAGACGATTATCTTGACATACGTGGGATTTCAGTAGCCCATGTATTCCTGTAGAGACGTACTTGCGATTGTTATCTATTAACACAAATTCGGTTCTACAGGGTACATATAGACAACTAATGAGTCTTTCCATTGCAGCCTGAAAAGAAGAGCTCCAACTGGAAAAATTCGGTTAGGTGAAAACCTCTCTCTCTCTCTCTATTCTCTCTCTCTCTCTCTCTCTCTCTCTCTCTCTCACACACACACACGTACACGTACAAGCACACACACACACGAATAGAGTCTCCTGCCTAATATGTTTTTCTCTATCAGATTCAATCAAAACCCTGCCTTTGAGGTAACTTCTCTAAAATATGAATATTCAAGCAAAACACGTGCACTACGGGTACAAAGCGAGCGACCGCGTGACAGCACAGATGAAATATACGTTTATTTTGTCCCCAACGATTTCTTGTGCTCGCCTGCCTCGCCATTACCATACTGACCGCTCCGTAACCTCTTTTCCTGCCACTCCAGAAGTTAATGAGAAGACGGCGATGAAAAATGTTATATCCTGCATGGTGTGAGTGTGACCTGTTTCAATAATCCAGAGGGGCAAACATAGGCTACTGAAATCGTGAATATATTTAATATATAGAGTTTTGAAATAGAATCCAATAGAATGTTTTATTTTTTAAGTAATCAAAACAATAACATGTTCACTTAACTTGATAAAATGCTATACCTACAATGGAATAGAAAATTATCGAAAAGGTGTAGGTAGGCCTACATTAGACGTCAGCTACCTTGGTAACCATGAGACAAGAGAAGAAGAAAACATCCTCAAAATGTAAAGGACCCTTTCGTTCTCATCTTACGTTAGCATCTGCAAATCCCGGCATATTATTATAATTTTTGCACACACCCGCCTACGCCTTCACATGCCCTGTGCACGCCCCCAGCTCCCCTCTCACCCCAGCTCCAGTGTTGTGGACGCATTTTAATATTCGTTAGACAGCCTGACCTGCGTTTCAACCCTCGCGTTTGACTACTTCCAATAGTTCACTGCCAAGGATTATTGATGGGCGAAAATAAATAAATAATTTCTCCCCACAAATGGCTTTCAGATCTCTCACCTAGTTCAATATCTAGTTATAATGTAGAACTACAGAAAAACGAGGGCCTTAGGCAAACTAATTTGATGTTCCATTTGTTCATGGGAAAAATGGTTAACATTTGCTTTCCTGTGACATGAAAACCTTTCAGCATGTTCTCTTTCACACGCATAGGCTATCTGTAACACACGATACGCATGCAACACATATCTGTAACACACGATATGCAGATATGCATGCAACACATATCTGTAACACACGATATGCATGCAACACATATCTGTAACACACGATATGCAGATATGCATGCAACACATATCTGTAACACACGATATGCATGCAACACATATCTGTAACACACGATATGCATGCAACACATATCTGTAACACACGATATGCATGCAACACATATCTGTAACACACGATATGCATGCAACACATATCTGTAACACACGATATGCATGCAACACATATCTGTAACACACGATATGCATGCAACACATATCTGTAACACACGATATGCAGATATGCATGCAACACATATCTGTAACACACGATATGCAGATATGCATGCAACACATATCTGTAACACACGATATACATGCAACACATATCTGTAACACACGATATGCAGATATACATGCAACACATATCTGTAACACACGATATGCAGATATGCATGCAACACATATCTGTAACACACGATATGCATGCAACACATATCTGTAACACACGATATGCATGCAACACATATCTGTAACACACGATATGCATGCAACACATATCTGTAACACACGATATGCATGCAACACATATCTGTAACACACGATATGCATGCAACACATATCTGTAACACACGATATGCATGCAACACATATCTGTAACACACGATATGCAGATATGCATGCAACACATATCTGTAACACACGATATGCAGATATGCATGCAACACATATCTGTAACACACGATATACATGCAACACATATCTGTAACACACGATATGCATGCAACACATATCTGTAACACACGATATACATGCAACACATATCTGTAACACACGATATGCATGCAACACATATCTGTAACACACGATATGCATGCAACACATATCTGTAACACACGATATGCATGCAACACATATCTGTAACACACGATATGCATGCAACACATATCTGTAACACACGATATACATGCAACACATATCTGTAACACACGATATGCATGCAACACATATCTGTAACACACGATATACATGCAACACATATCTGTAACACACGATAAACATGCAACACATATCTGTAACACACGATATGCAGATATACATGCAACACATATCTGTAACACACGATATGCAGATATACATGCAACACATATGTAAGCTACAACATTGATGGTAGGATGAGAAAATATTTGTTGTTCTTTCACTGAATTATGTTTTTTAATTTTTTTTATTTAACCAGACAAGTCAGTTAATTAAGAACAAATTATTACTTACAATGACAGCCTACCCTGTCCAAACCCGGATGACGCTGGGCCAATTGTGCGCCGCCCTATGACTTCCAATCACAGTGATTCAGCCTGGATTCGAACCAGAGACTGTTCATTGTCTAAGGCACTGAGATACAGTGCCTTAGACCGTTGCGCCACTCGGGAGCCCAATATAATTTTTGAATAGATATGTTTCAGAATATTATAATAAATTAACCACAGTGTGCATGGTGAGGCCCGGTGAGGCCAAACTGTGTGAAATGCAATGTTTAATAATAAACTCATTGCACAATGGAATTTGTGTGCATAGACCTAGGCTTCGATGAAACCAACTTCTTAGCATGAGAGCAAATAGCTTCATAGCCATTATCAGGGAACACTGCCCTCTCTGTTGGCTCTGCACACGGGAAAGGACAGGGCAAGTAGCCTATTTGTGTACAAAATAATAAACAACATACATACATGCTCCCCTTCATTCCGCCTCGGTCATCAATTGTTGTCTGCAAAATTGAAAAAATGTATCAAATTAGATGATCAGTGGGATAACCAATAAAGTTAAAATAAGTAAAATGATATATTATTCCCACCCCAAATTATTCGGAATGGTTTTAATAAAAGCTCTAAAATAGAATAGCCTATGATGCCATGAAAAACAACATACGGTATTGGTAATGGAGGGCCAGGATAGCCTGCAACATTTTCGAATTTCATAAACCACAAAATGATCGTTATTGGAGAATTATCTAATAAATTAGCAGGTTAGAAATAGCTAAACACTTGTTAATTTGTCATCGAAAATCAATTGACAAAAATCAAGTCATACGACACAAATCCCCATTTCTAACGACATCACTCTTAACTCTGAAATTCCAAATGTATTTGGAAAATACAAACCACATTTAACCTTCCCCATTAAGGAACAATGTTCATGTCCTTGAATTTGGGGACCCTATTAGATTTTTACAATTCAATTCAGTCTGGTACAATCCAAGATGGCGTAGCAGTCAGACGTCTTTTGTCCTCGTCTTGTCGTGTCCCGTGTATATATCTTTTTATTCGCATATATATATATATATCTTTTTTTTCTACACCTCAACTTCAAAACACTCTCCTGCAACCCGCCTCACCCAATGTGGTGCGGATCTGTTTTTTTCTAAAGTATTTCTATTCACCTCGAATCCGGTCCCGGAGCAAGCACCAATTAGTCTGGAGCTAGCACATGCTAGGCCCTTTCTCCCGGCTAGTTAAAGAGGCCCATCAGCCACTCCTGGGCTACAATACCCGGACCCCTTCTACTGCCAGTACGGGGCACGGAACCCCGCCGATCCTGCACGACTGGACTACGACGTAATCTGCTCGAGGGTGTACTCAACTGGCCTCTACATCGCGACGTCCCCTGAATGCCCATCCGCTATTTGCGGCCTGCTAGCTGCTAGCGGCGGCCTGCTAGCTGCTAGCCGCGGCCTGCTAGCTGCTAGCCGCGGCCCACTAGCTGTCTAGAGCATATTGGACTGTTAGCTGTATAGATCCATCGGCCAATTTCCTGGGCCACTATACCTATTTTGCCCATTGGACTTGGACCCCTCTGCTACTCGGAACCCTACTAATCCATCACGACTGGTCTATTGACATCACCACACGCGGAGGCTAAAACAGACTTTCCTCCATCGAGACGTCCCTCTAAGTCCCTTCTGCTAGCTTGCTAGCCCCGGTCTGCTAGCTTGCTAGTCCCGGCCTGCTAGCTGTCTGAATCGCCGTGTCTTCAGCCAGCCCAACCACTCACTGGATCCCTATTGATCACCCGGCTACGCATGCCTCTCCCTAATATCAATATGCCTTGTCCATTACTGTCCTGGTTAGTGAATATTGTCTTATTTCACTGTAGAGCCTCTAGCACTGCTCAATATGCCTTAACCTACCATTTAGTTCCACCTCCCACATATGCGGTGACATCACCAGGTTTTAACGTCTCTAGAGACAATATCTCTCTCATCATTACTCAATGCCTAGGTCTACCTCCAATGTACTCACATCCTACCATACCTCTGTCTGTACATTATGCCTTGAATCTATTATCTCACGCCCAGAAACCTGCTCCTTTTACTCTCTGCTCTGAACGCACTAAACGACCAGTCCTGATAGCCTTTAGCCGTACCCTCATCCTACTCCTCCTCTGTTCCTCTGGTGATGTAGAGGTTAATCCAGGCCCTGCAGTGCCTAGCTCCACTACTACTCCCCAGGTGCTCTTATTTGTTGACTTCTGTAACTGAAAAAGCCTTGGGTTCATGCATGTTAACATTAGAAGCCTCCTCCCTAAGTTTGTTTTATTCACTGCTTTAGCACACTCTGCCAACCCGGATGTCCTAGCCGTGTCTGAATCCTGGCTTAGGAAGTCCACCAAAAACCCTGAAATTTCCATCCCTAACTATAACATTTTCCGACAAGATAAAACTGCAAAGGGAGCGGTGTTGCTATCTACTGCAGAGATAGCCTGCAGAGTTCTGTCTTACTATCCAGGTCTGTACCCAAACAATTTGAGCTTCTACTTTTAAAAATCCATATTTCCAGAAACAAGTCTCTCACCGTTGCCGCTTGCTATAGACCACCCTCTGCCCCCAGCTGTGCCCTGGACACCATATGTGAATTGATTGCCCCCCATCTATCTTCAGAGCTCGTGCTGCTAGGTGACCTAAACTTGGACATGCTTAACACCCCGACCATCCTACAATCTAAGCTTGATGCCCTCAATCTCACACAAATTATCAATGAACCCACCAGGTACAACCCCAAATCCGTAAACATGGGCACCCTCATAAATCAAATCAAATCAAATCAAATTTTATTAGTCACATACACATGGTTAGCAGATGTTAATGCGAGTGTAGCGAAATGCTTGTGCTTCTAGTTCCGACAATGCAGTAATAACCAACAAGTAATCTAACCTAACAATTCCACAACTACTACCTTATACACACACAAGTGTAAAGGGATAAAGAATATGTACATAAAGATATATGAATGAGTGGTGGTACAGAACGGCATAGGCAAGATGCAGTAGATGGTATAGAGTACGGTATATACATATGAGATGAGTACTGTAGGGTATGTAAACATAAAGTGGCATAGTTTAAAGTGGCTAGTGGTACATGTATTACATAAAGATGGCAAGATGCAGTAGATGATATAGAGTACAGTATATACATATGAGATGGGTAATGTAGGGTATGTAAACATTATATTAAGTGGCATTGTTTAAAGTGGCTAGTGGTACATTTTTACATAATTTCCATCAATTCCCATTTTTAAAGTGGCTGGAGTTGAGTCAGTATGTTGGCAGCGGCCGCTAAATGTTAGTGGTGGCTGTTTAACAGTCTGATGGCCTTGAGATAGAAGCTGTTTTTCAGTCTCTCGGTCCCTGCTTTGATGCACCTGTACTGACCTCGCCTTCTGGATGATAGCGGGGTGAACAGGCAGTGGCTTGGGTGGTTGTTGTCCTTGATGATCTTTATGGCCTTCCTGTGACATCGGGTGGTGTAGGTGTCCTGGAGGGCAGGTAGTTTGCCCCCGGTGATGCGTTCTGCAGACCTCACTACCCTCTGGAGAGCCTTACGGTTGTGGGCGGAGCAGTTGCCGTACCAGGCGGTGATACAGCCCGACAGGATGCTCTCGATTGTGCATCTGTAGAAGTTTGTGAGTGCTTTTGGTGACAAGCCGAATTTCTTCAGCCTCCTGAGGTTGAAGAGGCGCTGCTGCGCCTTCTTCACGACGCTGTCTGTGTGGGTGGACCAATTCAGTTTGTCCGTGATGTGTACACCGAGGAACTTAAAACTTTCCACCTTCTCCACTACTGACCCGTCGATGTGGATAGGGGGGTGCTCCCTCTGCTGTTTCCTGAAGTCCACAATCATCTCCTTTGTTTTGTTGACGTTGAGTGTGAGGTTATTTTCCTGACACCACACTCCGAGGGCCCTCACCTCCTCCCTGTAGGCCGTCTCGTCGTTGTTGGTAATCAAGCCTACCACTGTAGTGTCATCCGCAAACTTGATGATTGAGTTGGAGGCGTGCATGGCCACGCAGTCGTGGGTGAACAGGGAGTACAGGAGAGGGCTCAGAACGCACCCTTGTGGGGCCCCAGTGTTGAGGATCAGCGGGGTGGAGATGTTGTTACCTACCCTCACCACCTGGGGGCGGCCCGTCAGGAAGTCCAGGACCCAGTTGCACAGGGCGGGGTCGAGACCCAGGGTCTCGAGCTTGATGACGAGTTTGGAGGGTACTATGGTGTTAAATGCTGAGCTGTAATCGATGAACAGCATTCTCACATGGGTATTCCTCTTGTCCAGATGGGTTAGGGCAGTGTGCAGTGTGGTTGCGATTGCGTCGTCTGTGGACCTATTGGGTCGGTAAGCAAATTGGAGTGGGTCTAGGGTGTCCGGTAGGGTGGAGGTGATATGGTCCTTGACTAGTCTCTCAAAGCACTTCATGATGACGGAAGTGAGTGCTACGGGGCGGTAGTCGTTTAGCTCAGTTACCTTAGCTTTCTTGGGAACAGGAACAATGGTGGCCCTCTTGAAGCATGTGGGAACAGCAGACTGGGATAAGGATTGATTGAATATGTCCGTAAACACACCAGCCAGCTGGTCTGCGCATGCTCTGAGGACGCGGCTGGGAATGCCGTCTGGGCCTGCAGCCTTGCGAGGGTTAACACGTTTAAATGTTTTACTCACCTCGGCTGCAGTGAAGGAGAGCCCGCAGGTTTTGGTAGGGGGCCGTGTCAGTGGCACTGTATTGTCCTCAAAGCGGGCAAAAAAGTTGTTTAGCCTGTCTGGGAGCAAGACATCCTGGTCCGCGACGGGGCTGGTTTTCTTTTTGTAATCCGTGATTGACTGTAGACCCTGCCACATACCTCTTGTGTCTGAGCTGTTGAATTGCGACTCGATTTTGTCTCTGTACTGGGACTTAGCCTGTTTGATTGCCTTGCGGAGAGAATAGCTACACTGTTTGTATTCGGTCATGCTTCCGGTCACCTTGCCCTGGTTAAAAGCAGTGGTTCGCGCTTTCAGTTTCACGCGAATGCTGCCGTCAATCCACGGTTTCTGGTTTGGGAATGTTTTAATCGTTGCTGTGGGTACGACATCGTCAATGCACTTCCTAATGAACTCGCTCACCGAATCAGCATATTCGTCAATATTGTTGTTGGACGCAATGCGGAACATATTCCAATCCGCGTGATCGAAGCAGTCTTGAAGCGTGGAATCAGATTGGTCGGACCAGCGTTGAACAGACCTGAGCGCGGGAGCTTGTTGTTTTAGTTTCTGTTTGTAGGCTGGAATCAACAAAATGGAGTCGTGGTCAGCTTTTCCGAAAGGGGGGCGGGGGAGGGCCTTATATGCGTCGCGGAAATTAGTATAACAATGATCTAGGGTTTTTCCAGCCCTGGTAGCACAATCGATATGCTGATAGAATTTAGGGAGTTTTGTTTTTAGATTAGCCTTGTTAAAATCCCCAGCTACGATGAATGCAGCCTCAGGGTGTGTGGTTTCCAGTTTACAAAGAGTCAGATAAAGTTCGTTCAGGGCCATCGATGTGTCTGCTTGGGGGGGAATATATACGGCTGTGATTATGATTGAAGAGAATTCCCTTGGTAGATAATGCGGTCGACATTTGATTGTGAGGAGTTCTAGATCAGGTGAACAGAATGACTTGAGTTCCTGTGTGTTGTTATGATGATCACACCACGTCTCGTTAATCATAAGGCATACCCCCCCGCCCCTCTTCTTACCAGAAAGATGTTTGTTTCTGTCGGCGCGATGCATGAAGAAACCAGCTGGCTGCACCGACTCCGTTAGCGTCTCTTGAGTTAGCCATGTTTCCGTGAAGCAGAGCACGTTGCAATCCCTGATGTCTCTCTGGAATGCTACCCGTGCTCGGATTTCATCAACCTTATTGTCAAGAGACTGGACATTGGCGAGTAGTATGCTAGGGAGTGGAGCGCGATGTGCCCGTCTCCGAAGCCTGGCCAGGAGACCGCCTCGTTTGCCCCTTTTACGGCGTCGCACAGGGTCGCCGGCTGGGATCAGATCCATTGTATTGGGTGGAAGGCAAAACACTGGATCCGTTTCGGGAAAGTCATATTCCTGGTAGGAACGATGATGAGTTGACGTTAATCGTATATTCAGTAGTTCCTCCCGACTGTATGTAATGAAACCTAAGATTACCTGGGGTACCGATGTAAGAAATAACACATAAAAAAACAAAATACTGCATATTTTCCAAGGAACGCGAAGCGAGGCGGCCATCTCGTTTCGGCGCCGGATGTTAAATGTCATCCTAACCAACTTGCCCTCCAAATACACCTCTGCTGTTTTCAACCAAGATCTCAGTGATCACTGCCTCATTGCCTGCATCCGTAATGGGTCTGCGATCAAACGACCACCCCTCATCACTGTCAAACGCTCCCTAAAACACTTCAGCGAGCAGGCCTTTCTAATCGACCTGGCCCGGGTATCCTGGAAGGATATTGAACTCATCCCGTCAGTAGAGGATGCCTGGTTATTCTTTAAAAGTGCCTTCCTCACCATCTTAAATAAGTATCCCCATTCAAAAAATGTAGGACCAGGAACAGATATAGCCCTTTGTTCTCTCCAGACCTGACTGCACTTGACCAGCACAAAAACATCCTGTGGCGTTCTGCATTAGCATCGAACTGCCCCCGTGATATGCAACTTTTCAGGGAAGTTAGGAACAAATATACACAGGCAGTTAGGAAAGCTAAGGCTAGCTTTTTCAAGCAGAAATTTGCATCCTGTAGCACAAACTCAAAAAGGTTCTGGGACACTGTGAAGTTCATGGAGAATAAGAGCACCTCCTCCCAGCTTCCCACTGCACTGAGGCTAGGAAACACTGTCACCACCGATAAATCCGCAAAAATTGAGAATTTCAATAAGCATTTTTCCACGGCTGGCCATGCTTTCCACCTGGCTACCCCTACCCCGATCAACAGCCCTCCACCCCCCACAGCAACTCGCCCAAGCCTCCCCCACTTCTCCTTCACCCAAATCCAGATAGCTGATGTTCTGAAAGAGCGGCGAAATCTGGACCCCTACAAATCAGCCGGGCTAGACAATCTGGACCCTCTCTTTCTAAAATGATCTGCCGAAATTGTTGCAACCCTTATTACTAGCCTGTTCAACCTCTCTTTCGTATCGTCTGAGATTCCCATAAATTGGAAAGCTGCTGCAGTCATACCCCTCTTCAAAGGGGGAGACACTCTAGACCCAAACTGCTACAGACCTATATCTATTCTACCCTGCCTTTCTCAGGTCTTCGAAAGCCAAGTTAACAAACAGATTACCGACCATTTAGAATCCCACCGTACCTTCTCCGCTATGCAATCTGGTTTCAGAGCTGGTCCTGGGTGCACCTCAGCCCCGCTCAAGGTCCTAAACGATATCATAACCGCCATCGATAAGAGACATTACTGTGCAGCCGTAGTCATCGAACTGGCTAAGGCTTTCGACTCTGTCAATCACAACATTCTTATTGTCAGACTCAACAGCCTTGGTTTCTCAAATGATTGCCTCCCCTGGTTCACCAACCACTTCTCTGATAGAGTTCAGTGTGTCAAATCGGAGGGCCTGTTGTCCGGACCTCTGGCAGTCTCTATGGGGGTGCCACAGGGTTCAATTCTTGGGCCGACTCTCTTCTCTGGAACATCAATGATGTCGCTCTTGCTGCTGGTGATTCTTTGATCCACCTCTACGCAGACGACACCATTCTGAATACCTCTGGTCCTTCTTTGGACACTGTGTTAACTAACCTCCAGACGAGCTTCAATGCCATACAACTCTCCTTCCGTGGTGTCGTGTCTTTGGCATCATTAAAACTGAAGACTCATTTATCAATTTATCAGATTAAACTGATTAATCATGTAACTGTAATTAACTAGGCAGTCGGGGCACCAAGGAAAATATTCAGATTACAAAGTTATAATTTTCATAATATAACTTTCAGATATTTTAATATCTGATCAATTAGTCTTCGAATAAATGAATTACTATTTACCTCACGTTAGTCTCATTCCAAACGTCGTAAATTGTTGGTTATCTGCACGAACCCAGTCTTCACTATGTGTCATCCATACATCAATTGTCTTAAAATCATTTATTTACTAACTAAGTACTCACAGAAATGCATAACAAACAAGATATGGTTACAAAGAAATGATAGGGGGATGTGCCCTAGTGGGCTAAACCGGTATGGCGGCTTGTTAGACAGAGTGATAATTATAACAATTAAAATGCTCATCCTTTGCACATGAACGCTCACTCATTCGGGAACAATTGCAATCAATATATATATTTACGCTCAGTGTGTCGTCGGGATCTCTGTTGAGAAGTTATTTTCTGTTGGAGAGTCTGTCCGCCCTCTCTCTCTCTCTGTCGTGGTTAGAATGGATAGTTCTGAGTGACATTCAGTCATGTCGTTATAGAATAGATGTTTCGGCGGTTGTCGGTCTTCGCGTTCAATGATTCCGAATTCCTAGCTGCAGACTAGTAATTCATATCAAAGACTTGTTCTTATTCTGTCGGTATCGATAGTCTAAGAGTTTAACCACGTGGTATGGTTAAAATATTCAGCCATCTACTCAAACCTTAGGTTTATGGTCTCTACTCAAACCTTGGCCCTCTCGTGGTAAGCTGGTCTGCAACCTTTAGCCATCTCGTAATTGAGGTAAGCTCGGTCTCCTCTCAAACCTTGGCCCTCTCGCTATCGAGGTAAGCTGGTCTGCAACTTTAGCCATCTCGTAATTGAGGTAAGCTCGGTCTCCTCTCAAACCGTGGCCCTCTCATTATCCAGGTAAGCTGGTCTGCAACCTTTAGCCATCTCGTAATTGAGGTAAGCTCGGTCTCCTCTCAAACCTTGGCACTCTCGTTATCGAGGTAAGCTGGTCTGGTGATAGAAAACCCGGGTGGGTGTTTTATTCGGAAGAGCAGAAAAGGACCTGTCCCAGGACGCCAGACCATAACTGTGCTCATGGGCAGTCCTCTGATTTAGTTAAACTCCAAAGGGAATTGGAGTTTCCTTCATTAAACAATCCAAAATCACATTACACAATTTCACAAACAGTATCATCCTCACTCATTCATCTTATACAACAATTAGATGTAAGCCTCATAGCTGAGGCTATTGTATAAACAGCGTTATGGTAATGTGGCCGTATTGTCTCTCATGAGTTTCACAAAATTGTACCAAACGGACCAGTTCGTAGCTGGATTCTTCACCGATCTTTTATACATTCTCCAGAACATAAATATTGTTCGGACCTCAAGTTCTGTGAGGTGGAAGAAATTCCTTTGTTCTCTCTATGAAAACTCACTCTCTCTCTATACTGTGGCCATGAGGAGATAATCTCTTCCAGGAATTTACGACCTCTCTGACCACAGCAGCCTGAGTGTAGGAGACAGGGAGGTAGGGGGATGGTGCATAGAAAAGGGCTGGTGCAGAGGTAGGGGGGGGGGGGGGGGGGGGTTAGTGCTCGCTGTACCCAAAGAGGGCAACGTCATGACAGTGGCCTCCAACTGCTGCAGGGGGCGTATTGAGTAACTTGGAAAAAGGTACCCATTTCAAACGGCCTCGTACTCAATTCTTGCTCGTACAATATGCATATTATTATTACTATTGGATAGAAAACACTCTCTAGTTTCTAAAACCGTTTGAATTATTTCTCTAAGTGAACCAGAACTCTTTCTGCAGCCCATTTCCTATCCGGAAGTGAGATTTCCAAAAGCGAGGTCTTTGTTCAAGAGCTTGTCTATAAAAGGGCATGTCACTTGGGACTATAGAAACACGTCATACACCTTCCCCTGGGTGTCAAGCGGAAGTGAGAGCAGAAATTAGTTGATTATCTTGTTCTGGGATTGAATACATCCTCTTGGAATGAGAGGTCCGCCATTATTATTTTTTTCGAAGGCGCGAAGTTGGACCTGGAATCGCCTTTTGGAAAACCGTCGTTATGGGTGAATATGATCTCCGGCTTAGATTTTATTTGATACATGTCACAATATCATCCTAAAGTATGTTTTTTCAATATAGTTTAATTATATTATTGAAATTTATTCGGGACTTTAGGCGTGATGCGTTGGAAGAATTTGTTCAAGAAGGAGAGGTTAGCGCCGCACGGCCAGTGTGCTTGCTAATTCAAGAGGGAAATAGTTCGTTCTGGATCCAAACAAAGACGGTTCTGGACAAAGGACCCATTGTACAACATTCTGATGGAAGATCAACAAAGATAAGGACCCAATTTGGGATGCTATTTCATATATCTGTCGAACTGTGCTATCGCTACCGATTACTTGGAATCAATGCTGTTGTGTGTTAGCTATTGCAGTAAGCTAATATAACGCTATATTGTGTTTTCGCTGTAAAACACTTAAAAAATCGGAAATATTGGCTGTATTCACAAGATCTTTGTCTTTCATTTGCTATACACCATATATTTTTCTGAAATGTTTTATGATGAGTAATTAGGTAGTTGACGTTGGCGTCTGTATTTACTCTGGCTACTCCTGTGCTATTTCTGACTGTAGCTATGATGGTAGCAGTAATGTAAAACTGATTTATAGCTCAAATATGCACATTTTTCGAACAAAACATAGATTTATTGTGTAACATGTTATAGGACTGTCATCTGAGGAAGTTGTTTCTAGGTTTGTTTGGTTGGATCTTGGTTAGTTAGGTTGGCTTTGTGCATGCTACCTGTGCTGTGAAAAATGTCTGTCCTCTTTTGTATTTGGTGGTGAACTAACATAAATATACGTGGTGTTTTCGCTGTAAAACATTTTAAAAATCGGACACGTTGGCTGGATTCACAAGATGTTTATCTTTCAAATGCTGTATTGGACTTGTTAATGTGTGAAAGTTAAATATTTTAAAAAAATAGATTTTGAATTTCGCGCCCTGCACTTGAGCTGGATGTTGTCATAAGTGTACCGACCTCGGGCTTGCAGCCCTAACAGGTTAAATGCAAGTAAAACTAACTGCATGCTCTTCAACCGATCACTGCTCGCACCTGCACGCCCGTCCAGCATCACTACTCTGGACGGTTTTGACTTAGAATATGTGGACAACTACAAATACCTAGGTGTCTGGTTCCTTCCAGACTCACATTAAACATCTTCAATCCAAAATTAAATCTAGAATCGGCTTCCTATTTCGCAAAACAAAGCATCCTTCACTCATGCTGCCAAACATACCCTCGTAAAACTGACCATCCTACCAATCCTCGACTTCGGCGATGTGATTTACAAAATAGCCTCCAACACTCTACTCAACAAATTGGATGCAGTCTATCACAGTGCCATCCGTTTTGTCACCAAAGCCCCATATACTACCCACCACTGCGACCTGTACGCTCTCGTTGGCTGGCCCTCGCTTCATACTCGTCGCCAAACCCACTGGCTCCAGGTCATCTACAAGTCTCTGCTAGGTAACGCCACGCCTTATCTCAGCTCACTGGTCACCATAGCAGCACCCACCCGTAGCACGCGCTCCAGCAGGTATATCTCACTGGTCACCCCCAAAGCCAATTCTTCCTTTGGCCGCCTCTCCTTCCAGTTCACTGCTGCCAATGACTGGAACGAACTGCAAAAATCACTAAAGCTGGAGACTCTTACCTCCCTCACTAGCTTTAAGCACCAGCTGTCAGAGCAGCTCACAGATCACTGCACCTGTACATAGCTCATCTGTAAATAGCGCATCCAATCTACCTCATCCCCATACTTTATCTATTTATTAATCTTGCTCCTTTGCACCCCAGTATCTCTACTTGCACATTCATCTTCTGCACATTCTACCATTCCAGTGTTTAATTGCTATATTGTAATTACTTCGCCACTATGGTCTATTTATTGCATTACCTCCCTTATCCTTCCTCATTTGCACATGCTGTATATAGACTTTTCTACTGTATTATTGATTGTATGTTTGTTTATTCCATGTGTAACTCTGTGTTGTATGTATGCTTTTCTTTATCTTGGTCAGGTTGCAGTTGCAAATGAGAATTTGTTCTCAACTAGCCTACCTGGTTAAATAAAGGTGAAATAAAAAATAAATACATAAAAATGAGAACGGTAGCCCTATCTGCAAAAGCAGGGTGTCTGCGGAAAGCTTTGTGTCTTGGCTATTAATCTGTGCCTTAAAATCTTTGGTGTGATTTCCTGCCATATATGGGCATACGAATGTATAAGGGCAGGCCGAACCGATTACCTAATTTCAAGATGGCTGCTACCTACATTCCGGTTAATGTTGTGAAGCATAAATGAAATAAACACGGAATACGTCGATACACACCGAAAGCCGGGACTCCACAGATCATGAGGATGTCTTATTTGTCTGCCAGTGACCTACTGTTATTGATCACCAACCCCGAGAGTCAAAATGTTTATTTAACACAACTTTTTCACCAAACATCTTACAAGGTAAGCTTCCATTTGGTCTGTGTTTGAGCTATAGATACATGTGGAGGTCTGAAATTAATCCTTAGGTTGGTAGGAACAAATCTAGTCTATTGCCACCAGTAAGTACAAATAGTAGTATAAATCCCCTCGCACAGTCCCCGCAGCCGGACAACTTTCTCATGGCTTCTGGAGGGAAATGCTGTAGGAATGCTCAACCGGTGTCGCTCATTCAGCCGACTGAAAATTTCAACCGGTTTTCCCCATTAAGCAGCGAGTCGGAGTCTGAGGCTGAGCCTTCTCTTGTCTCTACTCCTCCCGTTACGGGGTCTGAGACACCGAAGCTTCCCACCATTAGCTCTGACAAATTGAAAACCCTAGTCATTGGTGACTCCATTACCCGCAGTATTAGACTTAAAACGAATCATCCAGTGATCATACACTGTTTACCAGGGGGCAGGGCTACCGATGTTAAGGCTAATCTGAAGATGGTGCTGGCTAAAGCTAAAACTGGCGAGTGTAGAGAGTATAGAGATATTGTTATCCACGTCGGCACCAACGATGTTAGGATGAAACAGTCAGAGGTCACCAAGCGCAACATAGCTTCAGCGTGTAAATCAGCTAGAAAGATGTGTCGGCATCGAGTAATTGTCTCTGGCCCCCTCCCAGTTAGGGGGAGTGATGAGCTCAACAGCAGAGTCTCACAACTCAATCGCTGGTTGAAAACTGTTTTCTGCCCCTCCCAAAAGATAGAATTTGTAGATAATTGGCCCTCTTTCTGGGACTCACCCACAAACAGGACCAAGCCTGGCCTTCTGAGTGACCGACTCCATCCTAGCTGGAGGGGTGCTCTCATCTTATCTACCAACATAGACAGGGCTCTAATTCCTCTAGCTCCACAATGAAATAGGGTGCAGGCCAGGCAGCAGGCTAGCATAGTCAGTGTAGTCAGCTCAGCTATCTCCATTGAGACTGTGTCTGTGCCTCAACCTAGGTTGGGCAAAACGAAACATGGCGGTGTTCGCCTTAGCAATCTCACTAGGATAAAGACCTCCTCCATTCCTGCCATTATTGAAAGAGATCGTGATACCTCACATCTCAAAATAGGGCTACTTAATGTTAGATCCCTCACATCAAAGGCAGTTATAGTCAATGAACTAATCACTGATCATAATCTTGATGTGATTGGCCTGACTGAAACATGGCATAAGCCTGATGAATTTACTGTGTTAACTTCTTGCAACTATAGGGGGTGCTGTTCCGCATTAGCATATTTGGGTCTCCAAATTAAACTGCCTCGTGCTAAATTCTTGATCGTACAATATGCATATTATTGTTATTATTGGATAGAAAACACCTTCTAGTTTCTATAGAAGTTGGAATTTTGTCTCTGAGTGGTACAGAACAATATCTACAGCACTTTTCATGACAGGGGTCAGATTTCAGAAATTTTTACCCCTGATCTGGAGTCTGTTTTTAAGGCGACAGTGAATGCTATGAAGAAACCGACACTGCCTACGTCTTCCTCTGGGTGTCTGTACGTCATCACGTTTTGAATGGAGTCTATTGCACAATCCCAGCCCATATAAAACCACAAAACGTGGGAGGACCTTTCTCTCTCTCCGCGCGCCACAAGCAAGATGGACATCGGACCTGCCTCATTCCAAATCGTTGTTTAACTAGTTAGATTTCTCCGGTCATGTTTTCAGTCGTTATAGTTGTTAAAAACATCATAATGTAGTTAATTTGAACCGTTTTATAGCAATTTATATCCGTTTAGTGCGATTTTGAGGAATTTCTTTGTCGTGCCCTTTTTAGCTTTGGAAACGTTTCGGGGTGTCGGTCGTTGGTGGTGGACATTTCGAAGGACAGAGGACATCTATCGACCAAAAGACGTTTATAACATAGAAAGGATACATTGCCCAAGAATCTGATGGAAGAACAGCTCAAAGTAAGCAATATTTAATATGATAAATCGTTGTTCTGTCGAAATATTTTAAACGCATATTTCGCCATTTTGTTTGTTATCGCGTCACTTGGCGAACCCTGTATTGAAAAGTAAGGATAATTTTAAAAATGTAAGTCAGCGGTTGCATTAAGAACTAATTTGTCTTTCGATTCCTGTCAACCCTGTATTTTTTAGTCAAGTATATGATTAGCTTTCAATTAAACTAGATCACTCTGATAGATGACGTCAGACATATTGAGGCTTGATTTCCTAGTATTTTTATTGTGTAACCACGGTTTTGTATGGCTAAATATGCACCTTTTCGAACAAACTGTATATGTATGTTGTAAAATGATGTTACAGGAGTGTCATCTGAAGAATTCTGAGAAGGTTAGTGAAAAAATTAATATATTTTGGCGGTGATTACGTTATAGCGCTCTTTGGCTGGAATCGATGCTCTGGTAACGTTTGCACATGTGGTATGCTAACTTATCGATTTATTGTGTTTTCGCTGAAAAACGCTTAGAAAATCTGAAATATGGTCTGAAATCACAAGAACTGGGTCTTTCCATTGCTATGCTTTGTCTATTTTTATGAAATGTTTTATGATGAGTAAATTGGTCATACACGTTGCTCTATCTAGTAATTCTAGTCGATTTGTGATGGTCGGTGCAATTGTAAACTGTGATTTCTACCTGAAATATGCACTTTTTTCTAACAACACCTATCCTATACCATAAATATGTTATCAGACTGTCATCTGAAGAGGTTTTTTATAGGTTATTGGCTATCAATATCTTAGTTTAGCCGAATTGGTGATAGCACCTGAAGGAGTAAGAAACTGATGGAGTTAGAAAAGTGGTGTATTTTGCTAACGTGTTTAGCTAATAGATTTACATATTGTGTCTTCCCTGTAAAACATTTTAAAAATCTGAAATGGTGGCTTTATTCACAAGATCTGTATCTTTCATCTGGTGTCTTGGACTTGTGATTTAATGATATTTAGATGCTACTATCTACTTGTGAAGCTATGCTAGCTATGCTAATCAGTGTGTGGGGGGGGGTGGGGGGTGATCCCGGACCCGGGGTAGAGGCTCGTGAAAGGTTAAATGAGGCCTCACCTCCTGGTTACACTAGTGACCATATCCCCCGTGCATCCCGCAAAGGCGGAGGTGTTGCTAACATTTACGATAGCAAATTTCAATTTACAACAAACAAAAAAATGAAGTTTTCGTCTTTTGAGCTTCTAATCATGAAATCTATGCAGCCTACTCAATCAGTTTTTATAGCTACTGTTTACAGGCCTCCTGGGCCATATACAGCGTTCCTCACTGAGTTCCCTGAATTCCTATTGGACCTTGTAGTCATAGCAGATAATATTCAAATTTTTGGTGATTTTAAT
The DNA here is from genome assembly GCF_045679555.1 of Salvelinus alpinus. Taxonomy (NCBI): domain Eukaryota; kingdom Metazoa; phylum Chordata; class Actinopteri; order Salmoniformes; family Salmonidae; genus Salvelinus; species Salvelinus alpinus. The sequence goes on from NC_092113.1 coordinate 32,320,633, forward strand.
ATTCACATGGAAAAGTCCACAGACCCACTCCAAAAGCCATCATCGACTCAGTGGGTTTTGTCCAACATGTCTCTGGACCTACTCACTGCCACAGTCATACTCTGGACCTAGTTTTGTCCCATGGAATAAATGTTGTAGATCTTAATGTTTTTCCTCATAATCCTGGACTATCGGACCACCATTTTATTACGTTTGCAATCGCAACAAATAATCTGCTCAGACCCCAACCAAGGAGCATCAAAAGTCGTGCTATAAATTCTCAGACAACACAAAGATTCCTTGATGCCCTTCCAGACTCCTTCTACCTACCCAAGGACGTCAGAGGACAAAAATCAGTTAACCACCTAACTGAGGAACTCAATTTAACCTTGCGCAATACCCTAGATGCAGTTGCACCCCTAAAAACTAAAATAATTTGTCATAAGAAACTAGCTCCCTGGTATACAGAAAATACCCGAGCTCTGAAGCAAGCTTCCAGAAAATTGGAACGGAAATGGCGCCACACCAAACTGGAAGTCTTCCGACTAGCTTGGAAAGACAGTACCGTGCAGTATCGAAGAGCCCTCACTGCTGCTCGATCATCCTATTTTTCCAACTTAATTGAGGAAAATAAGAACAATCCAAATTGTATTTTTGATACTGTCGCAAAGCTAACTAAAAAGCAGCATTCCCCAAGTGAGGATGGCTTTCACTTCAGCAGTAATAAATTCATGAACTTCTTTGAGGAAAAGATCATGATCATTAGAAACCAAATTACAGACTCCTCTTTAAATCTGCGTATTCCTCCAAAGCTCAGCTGTCCTGAGTCTGCACAACTCTGCCAGGACCTAGGATCAAGAGAGACACTGAAGTGTTTTAGTACTATATCTCTTGACACAATGATGAAAATAATCATGGCCTCTAAACCTTCAAGCTGCATACTGGACCCTATTCCAACTAAACTACTTAAAGACCTGCTTCATGTGCTTGGCCCTCCTATGTTGAACATAATAAACGGCTCTCTATCCACCGGATGTGTACCAAACTCACTAAAAGTGGCAGTAATAAAGCCTCTCTTGAAAAAGCCAAACCTTGACCCAGAAAATATAAAAAACTATCGGCCAATATCGAATCTTCCATTCCTCTCAAAAAAATTTGAAAAAGCTTTGTTGCGCAGCAACTCACTGCCTTCCTGAAGACAAACAATGTATACGAAATGCTTCAGTCTGGTTTTAGACCCCATCATAGCACTGAGACTGCACTTGTGAAGGTGGTAAATGACCTTTTAATGGCGTCAGACCGAGGCTCTGCATCTGTCCTCGTGCTACTAGACCTTAGTGCTGCCTTTGATACCATCGATCACCACATTCTTTTGGAGAGATTGGTCTACACGGACAAGTTCTGGCCAGGTTTAGATCTTATCTGTCGGAAAGATATCAGTTTGTCTCTGTGAATGGTTTGTCCTCTGACAAATCAACTGTACATTTCGGTGTTCCTCAAGGTTCCGTTTTAGGACCACTATTGTTTTCACTATATATTTTACCTCTTGGGGATGTCATTCGAAAACATAATGTTAACTTTCACTACTATGCGGATGACACACAGCTGTACATTTCAATGAAACATGATGAAGCCCCAAAATTGCCCTCGCTAGAAGCCTGTGTTTCAGACATAAGGAAGTGGATGGCTGAAAACTTTCTACTTTTAAACTCGGACAAAACAGAGATGCTTGTTCTAGGTCCCAAGAAACAAAGAGATCTTCTGTTGAATCTGACAATTAATCTTGATGGTTGTAAAGTCGTCTCAAATAAAACTGTGAAGGACCTCGGCGTTACTCTGGACCCTGATCTCTCTTTTGACGAACATATCAAGACTGTTTCAAGGACAGCTTTTTTCCATCTACGTAACATTGCAAAAATCTGACATTTTCTGTCCAAAACTGATGCAGAAAAATGTATCCATGCTTTTGTTACTTCTAGGTTAGACTACTGCAATGCTCTACTTTCCAGCTACCCGGATAAAGCACTAAATAAACTTCAGTTAGTGCTAAATACGGCTGCTAGAATCCTGACTAGAACCCCAAAATTTGATCATATTACTCCAGTGCTAGCCTCCCTACACTGGCTTCCTGTTAAGGCAAGGGCTGATTTCAAGGTTTTACTGTTAACCTACAAAGCGATACATGGGCTTGCTCCTACCTATCTTTCCGAGTTGGTCCTGCCGTACATACCTACACGTACGCTACGGTCACAAGACGCAGGCCTCCTAATTGTCCCTAGAATTTCTAAGCAAACAGCTGGAGGCAGGGCTTTCTCCTATAGATCTCCATTTTTATGGAATGGTCTGCCTACCCATGTGAGAGACGCAGACTCGGTCTCAACTTTTAAGTCTTTACTGAAGTCTCATCTCTTCAGTGGGTCATATTATTGAGTGTAGTCTGGCCCAGGAGTGTGAAGGTGAACGGAAAGGCTCTGGAGCAACGAACCGCCCTTGCTGTCTCTGCCTGGCCGGTTCCCCTCTCTCCACTGGGATTCTCTACCTCTAACCCTATTACAGGGGCTGAGTCACTGGCTTACTGGTGCTCTTTCATGCCGTCCCTAGGAGGGGTGCGTCACTTGAGTGGGTTGAGTCACTGACGTGATCTTCCTGTCTGGGTTGGCGCCTCCCCCCCCCCCCTTGGGTTGTGCCGTAGCGGAGATCTTTGTGGGCTATACTCGGCCTTGTCTCAGGATGGTAAGTTGGTGATTGAAGATATCACTCTAGTGGTGTGGGGGCTGTGCTTTGGCAAAGTGGGTGGGGTTATATCCTTCCTGTTTGGCCCTGTCCAGGGGTATCATCGGATGGGGCCACAGTGTCTCCTGACCCCTCCTGTCTCAGCCTCCAGTATTTATGCTGCAGTAGTTTATGTGGCGGGGGGCTAGGGTCAGTTTGTTATATCTGGAGTACTTCTCCTGTCTTATCCGGTGTCCTGTGTGAATTTAAGTATGCTCTCTCTAATTCTCTCTTTCTCTCTTTCTTTCTTTCTCTCTCTCAGAGGACCTGAGCCCTAGGACCATGCCTCAGGACGACCTGGCATGATGACTCCTTGCTGTCCCCAGTCCACCTGGCCATGCTGCTGCTCCAGTTTCAACTGTTCTGCCTGCGGCTATGGAACCCTGACCTGTTCACCGGACGTGGTACCTGTCCCAGACCTGCTGTTTTCAACTCTCTAGAGACCGCAGGAGCGGTAGAGATACTCTTAATGATCGGCTATGAAAAGCCAACTGACATTTACTCCTGAGGTGCTGACTTGCTGCACCCTCGACAACTACTGTGATTATTATTATTTGACCATGCTGGTCATTTATGAACATTTGAACATCTTGGCCATGTTCTGTTATAATCTCCACCCAGCACAGCCAGAAGAGGACTGGCCACCCCTCATAGCCTGGTTCCTCTCTAGGTTTCTTCCTAGGTTTTGGCCTTTCTAGGGAGTTTTTCCTAGCCACCGTGCTTCTACACCTGCATTGCTTGCTGTTTGGGGTTTTAGGCTGGGTTTCTGTACAGCACTTTGAGATTTCAGCTGATGTACGAAGGGCTATATAAATAAGCTATATAAATACATTTGATTTGATTTGATTGCCAATGCAATCTGATGATGTATGATTTAATGGAAACATTGAATATCCACAGAGTGACTATATCTTTGCGCATGAAAAATATGACATTGTTTGCATCCATTACACAGGGGATTGGCTACTATGGCACCTTGACAGTCTTGTAACCAATGGGATAAGCTTTCCATGGATATGCAGGTGACCTGGGTGGGACAAAGCAAGGCCTAGAACCTTTTATGCGTAATGCGAACTATCACTACCTGGGTCAGAGACGAGAATTATCGAGCAGGTTACACTACATTGTAAACAGATTTCATCGCTTTAGCATGAAAGATGGTTTTCTCAGAGGGGGAAAAAAGGTAAACCGAAGAGTATCGAACAGGAAGCTAAAAAGAAGGCAGCTATGAATAAGTATACCGACATAGAAGCTTTGAATAAAATACTGGTCAGACTCGGATAAGGGAAACGATTTGGATAACGAGGATTTCGACTCGGCCGATGAGGACTACCTTCTAGAAGGATTGGATCCACTTTTAGATCTGTTAGTACATTATTTTCATGACTTTATATAGCTAATTTACTATATGTATTTCCTTTTTTATAAGTTGTCTGCTTTTTGTGCTTTGGATTAAGTTTACATTGGCCTATGTAACAAGTCATTTCAATGTTATGTAAGTCCAATGCAGTTATTGTCTGTTATTCATATTAGTTTGCTGTTCCTTTTAACTTTGGAGAGGCCACTAAACTCTCATGGCCACTGTTTATTTGTGGTTCTCACCTTTGCCTTTGTGTGTGTGTGTTTCACACCTTATATGTGAGTCACTGCTATGTCAATCACCCGTCTGATGGTTCTACATCCACAGATAAAGTTTAGGCTTGGTGTTTTTACTTTACAGTAATGTTGTTTTGTAGATTTAGTCAACTCTAATTCTGTGTGTCTTACAACAGTATATCCCTTTATTTTATTCACAACCGAGTGGAGGATGCAGATTATTTGGATGATGACTTTTGGGAGCCACCCCTCCCCAGCTAGAGCCCCCGCCGGTCAAGGTCTTCATCCCCCACTGCTATGTCAATCACCCGTCTGATGGTTCTACGTCCACTTTTCATAGACCTCTTGAAAAAGAAAATAGGGGCTTGTGGCACCATTCGTACTAACATAATTGGTTTCCCCAAGACCAAGGTAAACAACATGACAAAGACAGAGGAGAGGGGGACCATACGTTGGATCAGGACTAACAAGCTGCTTTTTGTGAAATGGAAGGACACTAGGGAAGTAACCATGCTCACACAGCATAAGGCATTCAATAACGACCATGTCTCAACGAGGGTGAAAAAAGAATGTCTCAATTCCTGTTTCTGTGAAGGACTACAATGCCAGCATTGGGGGTGTCGACCTATCTGATGTTCTGCTAGGCTACTACCAGGTCCTCTACAAGACCAGGAAGTGGTATTAGACTTTTTAAAAACCATTTTGTGGACATTGATACAGTAAATTATGTCATTTTCTACAAGCAGATGGCCAAAGCAGAAGGTCAAACCCCTCTCTCCCAGTTGGCCTTCCGAGAGCAGCTGGTGTTGGAAATGTCTGAATTGGGGGACAAAAGCAACCTCACAACCATCACAAGACCCCCCCACTCAAGGTGAGCGTAGCTATCCAAAAAACATGCCAAAAGACTAAATGAAGAACTGCAAGCATTGCACAAAACACAGGGGGGAAAAGGGGGGGGAATGCCAGATCTTCTGTACGAAATGACAGTTCGCTTTTTTTCCTGGCAAAGAGGGACTGCTTCAAAGACTATGACGACATGCACAAGCTACGGTGAAATCTAATCATCTACACCTGGGATGTAAAACAAACACAAATTCCATTTGTAAATAGTTAAGTTTATTTATATTTTTGCACCTTTTTTAGTGAAGTACTCGTGTGTTACCAAGTTTGTGTTTGATAATACATTTTATAATTTTTGATGTACAGTACCAGTCAAGTTTGGACACACCTACTCATTCAAGGGGTTTTCTTTATTTTTACTATTTTCTACATTGTAGAATAATAGTGAAGACATCGAAACTATGAAATAACACATATGGAATCATGTACTAACCAAAAAAAGTATAACAGTCTTGAAGGAGTTCCCACATATGCTGAGCACTTGTTGGCTGCTTTTCCTTAACTCTGCGTTCCAACTCATCCCAAACCATCTCAATTGGGTTGAGGTCAGGTGATTGTGGAGGCCAGGTCATCTGATGCAGCACTCCATCTCTCCTTGGTCAAATAGCCCTTACATAGCCTGGAGGTGTGTTTTGGGTCATTGTCCTGTTGAAAAACAAATCATAGTCCCACTAAGTGCAAACCAGGTGAGCTGGCTAGCGCTGCAGAATGCTGTGGTTGCCATGCTGGTTAAGTGTGCCTTGAATTCTAAATAAATCACTGACAGTGTCACCAGCAAAGCACCCCCACACCATCACACCACCTCCTCCATGCTTCACGGTGCGAACAACACATGCGGAGATCATCCGTTCACCTACTCTGCATCTCACAAAGACACAGCGGTTGGAAACAAAAATCTCAAATTTGGACTCATCAGACCAATGGACAGATTTCAACTGGTCTAATGCCTATTGCTTGTGTTTCTTGGCCCAAGAAAGTCTCTTCTTCTTATTGGTGTCCTTTTAGTAGTGATTTCTTTGCAGCAATTTGACCATGAAGGCCTGATTCACGCCGTCTCCTCTGAACAGTTGATGTTAAAATTAAGGGTATACCTAGTCAGTTGTACAACAATGCATTCAACTGAAATGTGTCTTCCGCATTTAACCCTCTGAATCAGAGAGGTGCAGGGGGCTGCCTTAATCGACATCCACGTCATCGGCACCCGGTGTGTCTGTTACTTGAACTCAGTAAAGCATTTATTTGCGCTGCAATCTGAGGTGCAGTTAACTCTAATGAACTTATCCTCTGCAGCATAAGTAACTCTGGGTCTTCCTTTCCTATGGCGGTCCTCATGAGAGCCAGTTTCATTCATTCATTCAAAGTTCTTGAAATGTTCCAGATTGACTGACTTTCGTGTCTTAAAGTAATGATGGACTGTCATTTCTCTTTGCTTATTTAAGCTGTTCTAGCCATAATATGGACTTGGTCCTTACCTTATCACAACATAACTGATTGGCTCAAATGCATTAAGAAGGAAACAAATTCCACAAATTAGCTTTTAACAAGGCACACCTGTTGATTGAAATGCATTTCAGGTGACTATCTCATGAAGTTGGTTGAGAGAATGCCAAGAGTGTGCAAAGCTGTCATCAAGGCAAAGGGTGGCTACTTTGAAGAATCTAAAATCTATTTTTGATTTGTTTAACACTTTTTTGGTTACTACATCATTCCATATGTGTTAGTTCATAGTTGTGATGTCTTCACTATTATTCTACAATGTAGAAAATAGTAAAAATAAAGAAAAACCCTTGAATGAGTAGGTGTGTCCAAACTTTTGACTGGTACTGTACATCTGTTGCTTTTCTATTGTTTTTGTAAACAGGTCATTTCTATGTGGGACCAATACATTGGATTTTTTTTAAATGTTAAAAAAATTATTTATTTATGCCTAGGTTAAACGTTCAGGCACTTTGGAGAGGTTTAAAAAACACTTGGATATCCCCTGTTTGTCCCCAGACACCACCACAATGTTTGAGAGAGGTTGGTGTTGTAGAAATTCTGTTTTTATAGTGAACAATAACTTTTAGGCACATCCAGTGTGCAATTACCACATTCTGACAGTTTGGAGAGGTTGAAAGGACACTTGAATGTACCCTGGATACCCCATAACACCACCACAATGTTTGGGTGAAGTTGATATGGTAGAAATTATGTTTTTATACTGAACAAATAGCATTTAGGGATTGCAAATATGTAATAGCACTGAAATGATCTAATTTACAGACATGCAACTTTGGAGAGGTTTAGGGACACTTGTAAATATCCTGTGACCACACCTGACACCACTTACTAAAACATCTGCCCATTTCTAGTTGTTAGGTCTATCAACCCCATTTTGTTCCCTGATATTGTTCACATGTTGTGGAAGCCATCTGATGTGTTTCCAGCTCTGGGCATCAATAATTCACTCATAGCTTGTCAATGAAAGAATACTTAAAAAAACAACAACAAAAAAACGGTTATTTTGTGTGTGCTTAATCTTGTGTATTCTGAACTACGTAACTCCAATCTATCTTTTGATCATTTCCTTATAATCTCCCAGATGTCTTCTTTCCAAATATACCAAGTTTTGGCATGTCAGAATCATGTAATTACACATGAATAGCAGTTACTTTTGGGTATGTCTATTTAGGCAGGAAACAAAATTTTGCCATTACATTTAAAAGGTTAACCCCCAGCAACAACTTCTCCCCGGGTGCCAATGTCATAGATGTCGATTAAGTCAGCCCCCCACACCTCTCTGATTCAGTTGGGTTAAATGCGGAAGACACATTTCAGTTGAATGCATTCAGTTGTACAACTGACTAGGTATCCCTTTCCTTCCCTATTGTGTTTTATGCAATCTCATCTCATAAAGAAATGATTTTCATAAATGGAAATTAATATAATCTGAATATATTACAATATAATAAACCATTCAGTCTACAAACAAATGCATAAGCATAAAAAACATAATATAGTTTTCTGTTCATCTAAAAATATGTTTGGGCTTCTGGAGGTGGGTCCCTCTATCAACAATTAGGCAATGTTCTCATTGCCAGGGAACTCTCTCACATGATCTATTCTAGACTAGACAGTGGCTTTCTTATTGGATGATTATTTGCCAACCATGGCAATACCATGGCTCGATTACAGTCAACAAGAATAGAAAAAGTAAAGAGTACGACATACCGAGCTTAAGAACAGTGGAGAACTTAGCCACCCCAATGCACTATAATGTATGCGAATCCCCTCTATAATAGCGTTTCCCAAACTTGGTCCTGAGGCCCCCCCTGGGTGCACGTTTTGGGTTTTGCCCTAGGACTACACAGCTGATTCAAATAACCAACTCATCATCAAGCTTTGATTATTTGAATCAACTGTGTAGTGCTTTGGCAAAAACCAAAACATGCACCCAGGAGGGGACCCAGGACTGAGTTTGGGATACCCTGCTCTATAGCATCATTATTCTCTATTTGGAGGGGGAGCATGTTTAATAGCACCCCCTATTGACTGTGTATCATTGGTTTCCACTCTCTTCATCTAACAGGAAGTAAGGGGTTTATACTCAACATCAAATAAAATTGTATTTGTCACATGTGCCGATACAACAAGTGTAGTAGACCTTACAGTGAAATGCTTACTTACAAGCCTTTAACCATCAATACTTTAAGAAGTTAAGAAAAAAATAAAAGTGTTAAGTAAAAAATAGATAAATAGAAAATAAAAGTAACAAATAATTAAACAGCAGCAGTAAAATAACAAGCAAGGCTATATACAGGGGGTGGGTAATTGAGGTAATTGAGGTAATATGTACATGTAGGTAGAGTTAAGGTGACTATGCATAGATTATAAACAAAGAGTAGCAGCAGTGTAAAAGAGGGGTCTGGGTAGCCCTTTGATTAGCTGTTCAGGATCGTGAACCCATCAACTCACTACATCACCAGGCTGCTGAGTTCCTCCCTGGCCCTTCTGTGAACTGACCAGGAAAACCTCTGGGCCATAATTACAAGGTACTACAAGGGGCCCAGAGTTCATGGGCTAGTCACACGAACATAACACTCAGGTCAACACAGGATCTTACTGACAAAGGAACTTAACAAAATCAACCACATAACTTTCCCAAATTAACAGAGGCAGAACAAATCAAATCAAACTTTATTTGTCACCTGCGCCGAATACAACATGAGTAGACCTTACCGTGAAATGCTTACTTATAAGCCCTTAACCAACAGCACAGTTCAAGAAAGAGTTAAGAAAATATTTACCAAATAAACAAAAGTAAAAAATTATAAAGAGTAGTACAATAAAATAACAATAACGAGGCTATATACAGGGGCTACCGGTACCGAGTCAATGTGCGGGGGTACAGGTTAGTCGAGGTAATTTGTACATGTAGGTAGGGGTGAAGTGACTATGCATAGATAATAAACAGCGAGTAGCAGCAGTGTAAAAACAAAGGGGGTGGGGTGTCAATGTAAATAGTCTGGTGGCCATTTGATTAATTGTTCAGCAGTCTTATGGCTTGGGGGTAGAAGCTGTTAAGGAGTCTTTTGGTCATAGACTTGGCGCTCCGGTACCACTTGCCATGCGGTAGCAGAGAAAACAGTCTATGACTTGGGTTACTGGAGTCTTTGACATTTTTTGGGGCTCTGCCTAGTATATAGGTCCTGGATGGCAGGAAGGTTGACCCAGTGATGTACTGGGCCGTACCCTCTGTAGTGCCTTCCGGTCAGATGCCGAGAAGTTACCATACCAGGTGGTGATGCAACCGGTCAGGATGCTCTCGATGGTGCAGTTGTTGAACTTTTTGAGGATCTGGGGACCCATGCCAAATCTTTTCAGTCTCCTGAGGGGGAAAAGGTGTTGTCATGCCCTCTTCATGGCTGTCTTGGTGTGTTTGGACCATGATAGTTTGTTGGTGATGTGAACGCCACTCGACTACAGCCCGGTCGATGTTAATGGGGACTTGTTCGGCCCGCCTTTTCCTGGAGACCACAGTTAGCTCCTTTGTCTTGATCATATTGAGGGAGAGGTTGATGTCCTGGCACCACACTGCCAGGTCTCTGACCTCCCTACAGGCTGTCTCATCGATCCTCGACTTCGGCGATGTCATTTACAAAATAGCTTCCAATACTCTCCTCAGCAAACTGGATGCAGTCTATCACAGTGCCATCCGTTTTGTCACCAAAGCCCCTTATACCACCCACCACTGCGACCTGTATGCTCTAGTCGTCTGTCCCTCGCTACATATTCGTCGCCAGACCCACTGGCTCCAGGTCATCTATAAGTTTATGCTCGGTAAGGCTCCGCCTTATCTCAGCTCACTGGTCACGATAACAACACCCACCCGTAGCATGCGCTCCAGCAGGTAAATCTCACTGGTCGTCCCCAAAGCCAACACCCCCTTTGGCCGTCTTTCCTTCCAGTTCTCTGCTGCCAATGACTGGAACGAATTGCAAAAATCTCTGAAGCTGGAGACTTATATCTCCCTCACTAACTTTAAACATCAGCTATCTGAGCAGCTAACCGATCGCTGCAGCTGTACATAGCCCATCTGTAAATAGCCCACCAGATCTACCTACCTCATCCCCATATTGTTTTATTTACATTTCTGCTCTTTTGCACACAAGTATTTCTACTTGCACATCATCATCTGCTCATATATCACTCCAGTGTTAATTTGCTATTGTGTTATTGACTGTACGCTTGTTTATTCCACGTGTAACTCTGTGTTGTTGTTTGTGTCGCACTGCTTTGCTTTATCTTGGCCAGGTCGCAGTTGTAAATGAGAACTTGTTCTCAACTAGCTTACCTGGTTAAATAAAGGTTAATTATTTATTTATTTTAAAGAAAATTGTTGTCGGTGATCAGGCCTACCACTGTTGTGTCGTCAACAAACTTAATGATGGTGTTGGAGTCGTGTTTGGCCACGCAGTCGTGGGTGAACAGGGAGTACAGGAGGGGACTAAGTACACACCCCTGAGGGGCCCCTGTGTTGAGGATCAGTGTGGCAGATGTGTTGTTGCCTACCCTTACCACCTGGGGGCGGCCCATCAGGAAGTCCAGGATCCAGTTGCACAGGGAGGTGTTAAGTTCCAGGGTTCTTAGCTTAGTGATGAGCTTTGTGGGCACTATGGTGTTGAATGCTGAGCTGTAGTCAATGAACAGCATTCTCACATAGGTGTTCCTTTTGTCCAGGTGGGAAAGGGCAGTGTGGAGTGCGATTGAGTCATCTGTGGATCTATAGGGGCGGTATGCGAATTGGAGTGGGTCTAGAGTATCTGGGACGATGCTGTTGATGTGAGCCATGACCAGCCTTTCAAAGCACTTCATGGCTATCGACGTGAGTGTTACAGGGCGGTAATCATTTAGGCAGGTTACCTTCGCTTCCTTGGGCACAGGGACAATGGTGGTCTGCTTGAAACATGTAGGTATTACAGACTCAGTCAGGGAGGGGTTGAAAATGACAGTGTGAAGACACTTGCCAGTTGGTCCGCGTATGCTTTGAGTACACATCCTGGTAATCCGTCTGTCCCCGCGGCTTTGTGAATATTGACCTGTTGAAAGGTCTCGCTCACATTGGCTACCGAGAGTGTTATCACACAATCGTCCAGAACAGCTGGAACTCTCAAGCATGCTTCAGTGTTGCTTGCCTTGAAGCGAACATAAAAGGCATTTAGCTCGTCTGGTAGGCTCGTGTCACTGGGCAGCTCGCGGCTGGGTTTCCCTTTGTAGTCCGTAATAGTTTTCAAGCCCTGCCATATCCAACGAGCATCAGAGCCGGTGTAGTAGGTTTAGTGTCTCACTCCTTGAAAGCGGCAGCTCCAGCCTTTAGCTCGATGTGGTTGTTGCCTGTAATCCATGGCTTCTGGTTGGGATATCTACGTACGGTCACTGTGGGGACGACGTTGTCAACGCACTTATTGATGAAGCCGATGACTGAGGTGGTGTACTCCTCAATGCCATTTGATGAATCCCGGAACATATTCCAGTCTGTGCTAGCAAAACAGTCCTGTAACGTAGCATCCATGTCATCTGACCACTTCCGTATTGAGCGAGTCACTGGTACTTCCTACTTTGGTTTTTGCTTGTAAGCAGGAATCGGGAGGACAGAATTATTGTCAGATTTGCCAAATGGAGGGCGGGGGAGAGATTTGTATGCATCTCTGTGTGTGGAGTAAAAGTGGTCTAGAGTTTTTTTCCCTCTGGTTGCACATGTGACATGCTGGTAGAAATTAGGTAAAATGGATTTAAGTTTGCCTGCATTAAAGTCCCCGGCCACTAGGAGCACCGCTTCTGGATTAACATTTTCTTGTTTGCTTATGGTCTTATACAAATGGTTGAGTACGGTCTAGTGCCAGCAACGGTTTGTGGTGGTAAATAGACGGCTACGAATAATATAGATGAAAACTCTCTTGGTAGATAGTGTGGTCTACAGCTTATCATAAGGTACTCAACCTCAAAATCAAATCAAATCAAATTTTATTGGTCACATACACATTGTTAGCAGATGTTAATATGAGTGTAGCGAAATGCTAGTGCTTCTAGTTCTGACCGTGCAGTAATATCTAACAAGTAGTCTAACAATTTCACAACAACTACCGTATACACACAAGTGTAAAGGAATGAATAAGTACATATGTACATATACATATATGGATGAGCGATGGCCGAACGGCATAGGCAAGATGCAATAGATGGTATAGAGTACAGTATATACATATGAGATAAGTAATGTTGGGTATGTAAACATTATATAAAGTGGCATTGTTTAAAGTGACTAGTGATACATTTATTACATCCAATTTTTAATTATTAAATTGGCTAGAGATTTGAGTCAGTATGTTGGCAGCAGCCACTCAATGTTAGTGATGGCTGTTTAACAGTCTGATCGCCTTGAGATAGAAGCTGTTTTTCAGTCTCTCGGTCCCAGCCTTGATGCACCTGTACTGACCTCGCCTTCTGGATGATAACAGGGTGAACAGGCAGTGGCTCGCCTGGTTGTTGTCCTTGATGATATTACGGCTGTGATTATAATCGAAGATAATTCTCTTGGTAGATAACGCGGTCGGCATTTGATTGTAAGGAATTCTAGGTCAGGTGAACAAAAGGACTTGAGTTCCTGTATGTTGTTATGATCACACCACGGCTGGTTAATCATAAGGCATATACCCACGCCCTTCTTCTTACCAAAGAGATGTTTGTTTCTGTCGGCGTGATGCGTGAAGAAACCGGGTGGCTGTACCGGCTCTGATAACGTATCCCGAGTGAGCCATGTTTCCGTGAAACAGAGAATGTTAAAATCTCTGATGCCTCTCTGGAAGGCAACCCTTGCTCGAATTTCGTCTACCTTGTTGTCAGAGAGTGGACATTGGCGAGTAGTATACTCGGGAGTGGTGAGCGATGTGCCCGTCTACGGAGCCTGACCAGAAGACCGCTCCGTCTGCGGCACCGTTGTTTTGGGTCGCCTACTGGGATCCGATCCATTGTCCTGGGTGGTGGTCCAAACAGAGGATTCGCTTCGGGAAAGTCGTATTCCTGGTCGTAATGTTGGTAAGTTGACATTGCTCTTATATCCAATAGTTCCTCCCGGCTCTATGTAATAAGACTTACGATTTCCTGGGGTAACAGTGTAAGAAATAATAGATTAAAAAACAAAATACTGCATAGCTTCCTAAGAACGCGAAGCAAGGCGACCATCTCTGTCGGCGCCATCACGGCGAGCAATACCTCGAGACTTCTTTAACATTAGACACCCCCGCACCTCGTCTTACCAGACGCAGCTTCTCTGTCCTGACGGTGTATGGAAAATCCTGCCAGTTCTATATTAGGTGGGGTGAGATACAACGTAACAATTGAGATTTAACTTGTCATGCTGCTCTTAAACAAATGTTGGCTTCCAGAACCTTCCAGAACATTTTCTATGTTAACATTCCATTCCTCAACTACAAAAATAAACAGTATCACGTCTATGTGTTGATTATGGGATGGCAGGGGATGGATGACATTTATCCATTGGACTGCTATACTATGACAGGTATCAATTGGACTGGCCTACAAAGTTAAAGATAGTCGAACCATTGAGCAGTGAACATGATACACTCATCAGTCTCTGTGTCAACAGTGTGATTTAGCAATATCTTACCAAGACAATCCTGAAAAGTGGGTTGCTATGTTTATTCAAGCACAAGTATGAACTTGTAATTTATACACACATCCCAGCTCTGAAACCTGACTGCATTTTTGTGGGAGCATAGCTGTACATAGTAGCTTCAGGTAGTACTGTATGATGGGACATCAACACACACACACACACATACACACACACACTGACACACACACACACACATACACAAACTCTTATTTTGGTTCTCTGACAACTGTGTAACAGTAACATGAAGCATTTGACAATGTGCAGACCATTATCTAAATGAATAAATTGTGTTCTGTTTAAAGACGTATCGTATGCCTAATGAATGAGAGGAGAGTAAATAGAACCCAGTCAGGAAAGCTAGAACAGAGCTGTCATTCAGAAGTAACTCTATTTTACTAGGGGGTTAGGGACCATGCATGATCCATACATAAACATGTTTGTAATCTATTGGAAGACATATCTCCTCTACGGACAAACAAACAGCAAGCAGAGCCCGATATAACATTACGATTGGTTATAATAATTATAAGGAATGTGTACCACAAACACAATTTAACAAATCCTGTTGTATCGAAAACATCAAGCCAACCGAACCACAACATCAAATACAAAAGAAACGCGATAGGTTGACGCAACATGCATGTTAGTAAAAATATTATAAACTTACTGGAGTATTTAAGGATCCATTTGTGACCGAGAGATCAGCACCACCACTACAGACGGACTAGTCCGGGCCAAGGTAATCCACACTAACTGAGACAAAGCCCTTTCTACCTCAGGTAATAGAAGCCAGCAGCTGCGATTCAGGACAAGATTATATATGATGTGTATATATCGAAGGTTTGTCAGTTTTTCCAGGCCATAAACCCCAACTTTAATGGCACCACGTGCTCCCTGTGCACCATTCACAGGCCCTGCTCGAGGCAATTGGCATAAATAACATTACAAACTTTAAACTACTAAAAGAAAGAGACACTAAAAGGGGAATGCGATAGCCCTATATAACAATGTAGCACGGTTAGGCCCGAGAGTGCCATTGAGAAAGCAGCCCATGCTCTGTTGTATTTCTATAGCAGTGAAACTAGGCTACAAATCTGCAAGGTGAGTGAAAATATATCTATTTTTCATATGGGGCAACATTTCCTACAGGAAAAGGCATCTGATTAATCCTTTTCCCTGGAACTAGATTTTTGTTTTGTTAAGACATCTTGTTATAATACGTGTCAATAGTTAGGCCAGCAGTGTGCCAAATACAGGTCAATGCATAGCTGTGTTTCAACTTATGGTTTTGTCTACTACACTAGCTTACAATATTCACTCACATGATCAAATATCTACTTAAAGCTATATTAATAAACCGTTTTTTGTTAGCTTTAAAAAAAACAACGTTTTGATATAGACTGAATATAAACATATAGCATACTCTAACATATTTCATAACCATAGCTTTACATTTGGTCCGTGAGTAAGGCCACTGAAACAGCCAAGTCTGTGAGTGGCTAGGCCTATGGAGAAAGTTAGCTTATACATCTCAGCCCATAGGAATTTACAAGCAGCTAGCTATGCTCTCTGGCTCTATCCTGTTAAAACAGGAACCATTTCATATCTGTGGTGGAGAGGTGGAAACACAGTAATACAGTTTTACTGGGGGCTTAAACGTGTATGTGCATGCGTTTGTCTGTCAGGGATTGATAGGCCTACTGTAAATGTTTTAAATAGACGTGTGGGACCTCGAATCTATTTCTTAATACTAAGTGCCTGTACATGTGTAATGATATAAAAGTGCGACACGAATGTTCTGGTAATACGGTATGGGAGGTTTATGCAAACGTTTTCTCAACACCTGTAAGCGTTTTGTTTGAATCACAAGCTTATTCGGGCAATTGTATAATAGGCCTTCTGTACATATGCAATTATTGTGCATCTATGGGGGTGGCAGAGTATTCAATACGTACACTGTTTCGATTGGATCAGACAACTGCGAACATATATATAAGACATGGAATGGTAGGCCTATAGGTATGGGTGCTGTCCTCAAATACCATCATGAAAGTCTTACATATTTGGTTGGACATAATCCATAGTTCAAAAAGTCAACCGTCTGTTTGCTGTAAACCCGAATACAACAAAGTCACTCAGCGCCCAAATACGAATTTTAAGACATTTAATAAAATAAAAAATGTTCGTCATTATAAGACACATGAACAGTTAGGTCTTCTCGTTATGATTGTATTACCACTCAGTATCACTCACTGACATGTTCTTAATTATTATCTCAAGGATAAAAGAATAGGCAGAATGTTCATGTATTTGCATTGAAACATGAAAGAGGGAGTGGCCTTATAGTCAGCTCCTCCCTAAGACTTCCAAAGGTCTTTACACAATCTTTACATTTAGACAACACATGACTATATTTTTGTTCAATATTTTCCTTCCATTTTTACACCCATCAAGCAAAGAATAAAAGTCCACATGTAAAGTTACAAACACGTAATATGCTAATAATGTAATAGTCCGTAACACAAGTGCTGATTTATGAAAACGGCCTTCACGTTTCGAATAATGGTCTCCCTCTGAGTACTTCTCTTAGCAGTTCGTCTCCAGATCAGTCATCAACTCCATGTTTATATTGAGTCCTTTAATTTCAGTTTCGAATCCTTCTTCCACTTCATACGTCGATTCTGGAACCAAATTTTTATTTGCCTCTCGTTCAGACAGAGGGAATTGGCGAGCTCAATGCGCCTGCGACGGGCGAGGTAGTGGTTGAAATGGAAGTCTTTCTCCAACTCCAGAGTCTGGAAGCGGGTGTAACTGGTTCGAGAGCGTTTACCGTCAGATGATTCTGAAGTGGTATTAGAAAAAATATGCGTTAGCCTAAATTTTAAGAAAACTCAAGAGTTATCGAATATTATAAAATCTTAATTCATATAAAAATAACCTGAGGTCAAGGTTAATGTCGAATGACGTGAGATGAAGATACTGCCTCTCTATTTTGAGTTGCAGCATCTAAAATGATTAAAATCGTTTACAAATGATGAAACGTTCAAGTGACTAAGCCCCAAATAAGTGAAACTATTTCAATTCAAATTAACTGCTTGAACGAAATAATGAAATTGAAATCAAGGGACAAAAGCTCTGGATGAATGAAATGAAATTGTATTCGTCACATGCAGGTGTAAAAGGTGTAAACTAACAGTGAAATGAATGTTCTTCTAATTCTATTTCATTGAATACAACAGCTTATTTATTCTGGCGCTTGTTCATTTCAAATAAATCTTGGCAAACAAAAAAACAGCATTTGCTGCACTGGGAAATCCAGATCAATATTATAAGGAAGAACACTCGCAGAACTATAATTTTGGTCTTTAATAAAGCACCAAATGCAGTGGTAATATTTAGTGGTAACTCCAGCAGTAGGCTAATACCTAATGGGCAATAGTGGATTTTGGACATGAATACCATCTTGCAATTATATCTGGAGCTTTCCAAGGTGAAAAGTTCACACGGAGGTCAGGGCACATAGTTTTCCTCCGAGTTCAACTAGGCTATAGCCTATACTCATCTTAGAGTATAATAACCTGTTAGGAGCTGGAAAGCATTAATACATTACCGTAAAAAGGACTACTCGTTTATCGTTTTCTAATATTTTTGTTTCTCTTATCCAATTATGCAGCCATAAATCTAACCCTGGCAGATCACCTCTTCACAGTAACAGAACAGGTTTACGAGCAATAGACGCCTTTGTCATAAAATTTATGACCGCCAGTTTTATTATTTCCTGCGTTTGGCCTATAAAACTCAAGACGAAAAACTGTGAATGGACAAAAGCAGGATAGCAGGCGAGAGAGAGTGAGTGAGTGAGGGAAGTAGTAGGATTTAAGTTGGCTATAGACTTTTTTTTCAGTTTACCGTGGCTCATGTGTAGTTTTGTCATCCAGGGAAAAATCTGCGGTTGCTGTTGACTGTCTTGGTGCTTCTTCGAATGGTTTTGACATTTCACAGGTTGCATAGTTTCGACTTTGATTGCGTTTTCTTCAGTCATAGGGTTTTCGACCACTTCCATTGGCCTTCCAGTTCCTTTGCTCAGTATCCCATCACGAAGGCAGTTTTGCACGGAGTTCCGGGAGCTCGCAGCTGAGCAAGACTGTAGTCGTGGTGGAGGTTGAGTGTCCGTATTGCCTCGCAGGCTAGTTTCCATCTCTTCTAGTTTCAGAGAGTTCGCAGTGGAATCAGAGGAGGTGAATGTTCCGTTGAAATGAAGACCTCCGTTATAGGCATAATTGGCTTGATGGAGGGAAGAGAGAGAGACATAACTGCCAAAACTATTCATGGTGTTAAAGGAGGATGCCTCGTGCGTGTGCTCCTTGAAAATGTTGTTTGCTACGTACGAGCTCATCTTACACGAAACACACAAAAATGGTGCGCAAGGGATTCATCAAGTAAAAACTGCAATAGACTAACAATACATATTGTATCCGAGAGTAGCCTGGGCTAAATATTTTGCTGTTGTATTGTTATTTTATATTAGGTTTTGCTATTCCTAGGAAGCTCTTTGGAAGTTCAAGGGGTATCTTTTTTTTTAATACCACGATTTATAGGTGGTGGCATTCATATATGTTTTTTTTCTTGATTCGACGTGCAATGCCCAAATATGGGGAATCTGAATAGGATCACGTGCTGATGTTGACCAGTCATGCATTGGCTTGATATTCCCGGGGGTATATTGATGAATAGGGGGAATGTCCCCGGTAAACTTTGTGCTTTGGACTGTTGGGGACCATGGTGGTCTGGGTGAGAACAAGGGCGCGACTGTAAGACAATAGCGTCATCTGGTGTCTGGTGTAGGGCAGGCCAGGGCGGTCATCTCATCTATGTCCCTCCATAGGCCCACTTCCCTTGCCCTGCTGCATTACATAGCGTACCAGCCTCTAGTGGGGGTGGGGGCGGTTTGCCCCATAGAGGCACTATGAACAGCAACAGTAACACTGATTGAGCAAAACAAAACGACAAATGCTCCATAGTCGGCTATCATAATAATAATAATTATATTAAAATGCTGTGCTATTTGAGGCGCCATTATGCTATGTAGGTTTATCTTAATTTGGTTTAAATTGGGTTGATAGTCATCCCGGATGTGCGGAAGAAATAGGTCCATGTGCCCAAACTGCCCATATCAACGTTTATTGAGCAGCATAAACAATCTCTAAGCCGTTGTTTATAGGCCGATAGCCTAAAGGTTGGACTAGCTATCAGTTTCATAGTACAATATGGCCTATGGCTTATGTTTGAGTTTATTTTGGTGTTCCAAACTTGTTTCCGTTGCTTCTTCATTTGGAAATGTGGATTGGCTATTATGACTATAGAAACAATACGGATGCTTTCTTAAACAGTAATATGTCAAGTAATATTCATACATGGCAAGAACCATTCACTTCATACTTTGTAGGCTACCTATAATACATTAAATACTTGCCAGACTAAACACACAAATTGTGCAAAAAAACATCACTGTCTTATCTGGATTGTAGTGGAGGTAGTGATCTGTATTGTGATGACCCATTGCTCAGAATTGTACAAAAGACAGGGACGGACATGGTTTGAAAACATTTTATTCAATGATACACAATTATGATCAAACATAAATTCACAACCCTAAACAACGTGATGGATTGCTCGTGTATTATTTGTCCTCTTTATTAGGTAGTCTTGGGTAACCCAAAACGGTTATTAGGCTAAACAGTGGTAAGTGCCACTTTAAGAGAACGTCCATTTGAGCTACACAGGGTATACATAAGCGTACATAGAATATATACAGGCATATCTACAATTTAGGTAGTGTTGTTCACCCCATGAGAGCTTTCAGGATATTTGCAAGATGCATATTGCACATCACAAAATTACGATGGGATTCATGGGAAAGTAAAACTTCAAATACCTATATTAACAAAAACAAAATAAGTGTGCCTTCGCATTTCCTTCACATTTGGAATGCTTATGCATATTGTGTTTGTAAACCATGCCTATGAATGACCTATGTGAATTGGTTGAAGTGATCCAAACCGATACATAGATGGGGGTGGGCAAATAGCAGAATAATATCATGCGTTAGAGTTTCTGGTCCTTGAATGGCTAGGTAGTTTAGTTAGAGTTTCATGATTTCGTTTTAAATGTCTTTCTTTAATTTATTTTTCATTTTTTTCCCTCTTCCTTCTCCACGCCGTCTCCTTCCTCCACGGAGGTCCCTGTTGATTCACTCCCTGTCACCGTAGACGTTAGAATGCTCTCTTTCTTCCATTTCATACGACGGTTCTGGAACCAAATTTTGATCTGACGTTCTGTCAAACAGAGAGCGTTTGCTATTTCGATACGTCTACGTCTGGTTAGATAGCGGTTGAAATGGAACTCCTTCTCCAGTTCCAGTGTTTGGTAACGGGAGTATATCTGGCGTCCTCTGCGTCTGTCGGACCCAAATCCAACTCCTGTGCAGTGAAAAGAAAAGAAAACAAATTATTGGATTATATATACACACACACACAAACACACACACACACACACACACACACACACACACACACACACACACACACACACACACACACACACACACACACACACACACACACACACACACACACACACACACACACGCACACACACTATACATAACCAATCTGTACATTTTTCTGACATCAGATGATTTAATCACTATAATCTAGATTAGACATCATTACAAAGGTACTGACAATGTGATGGCAGCGATTCATGTCCAAAATAGCCTATTTCTGCTCCGGGTAGTAACGCATCTGGCATGCAGTAAAATAAACAAGCGGTTCTCCAAACCATGACACGTAATCTGAATGTCCAACGTCTGTTTGTAAAATATACATCGTTTATGCAAATTGTTTAAATTAAATATATAAGATTCAGGTTAAACAAAACATACAATTTGGGGCAACTCTTAGAATAGTTACGCACTCTCAGAAAGGAGGCCTTTCACCAGGGCGAGACGATACAATGATGTTTTATGGGGCCATAAAAACGAAGTTGCTCTGTTGCTAAGACATATCGTAAAACTGACCCATTTACTTAATTTATTTGTTGTAGTAAAACTCACCGCTGTGAGAGTTCATTCGCTGCATCCACGGGTAAATCTGGACGTTAGCTTTCTGCTCCTGCGATCCTCCTCTGGCGTGATCCAAGCTGTACTCCTGAGCACTGTGGCTTTGTGCATTCAGCCCTCTGCTTGTTTGTCTGCAACTGGCAAGACCCCCATCCTTGTCTTGAAGAAACACATTAGATCCATACTCATAGGATGCCCGGCTCGGCCCAAAAACAACATTGTCTTGGGGAGAATAGAAAGGATTTGAATATATCCGATTCTGGTTCACAGCAGCCCCATACGAGGAAAAATGTCTCACTGTGTCATAAGTTGTGGAATTTAGGGACACGTTTGGCAAAACATCTTGACCACCGGATAAATGGCAGGAGAGCGACGGGTTTGCGAAATACGAATTCATACCTTGCCTGTAACCCTCTCCTTTAACTCTCCCCACTTTATCTGTCTTTTTTTTCTCCACTTCCCTCTCTCAGTAGCTCCCCCTTCCCGTCTCTCTTTATACTCTGTCTATCTCACACACCTTTGCAAAACCTTCCTTTTATACGTTATCTGCTTCTGTAAAATGGACGGTTCCTTGAGATTTCAATATTATTAATTTCCAGTAAGACGCACTAACCCGAGTGTTATAGCTGAGGCTCCGAGAGGGAAAATATGACAATGTCAGCTGACCCTTCTCCACCAATTGAGAGCAAGGAGTTAAATGGAAACCGTAGCTTTTAGGTAAGCAGCTTTAGCTCTAACAACACAGTCAGGAAACACATGCATGAAGGTAGTGGGTCTTGCTACTGAGCAAGAAAACAAGACAATATAAACATATAAGTGACATGTGTATCTGTCAGCAATATCAAACTGCTGCCTGTCCAAAACCAGAATACAGTTTATGTCATTTTATAAATGGGACAACTCAATTGATATCTTTACATCTGTTTAGCCTGCTTATGGGGAATAGTGGAATATTGTGTGTGTGTGTGTGTCTGTGTGTGTGTGTGTGTGTGTGTGTGTGTGTGTGTGTGTGTGTGTGTGTGTGTGTGTGTGTGTGTGTGTGTGTGTGTGTGTGTGTGTGTGTGTGTGTGTGTGTGTGTGTGTGTGAGAGAGAGAGAGAAGGTAGTTTGCAAGCACATATTTTGCATATTGTAAATGCCACTAACAAGTACAATGTACAAATATATTTGTATAATGTAATTGTTTGACCTGAGCACTGTACATAATTTCAGGGTGAGTTGTACATTTAGACGTTTATGTATCGGTAGCACTCTCATAAAACTCGCGTGCTTTGTTGGTTCTTGTGTTTTTGCTGAAGCAAGAATTTCTCACATTCTTTCCATGATTTACATCGTGTATGAAATGCATTACATGACGTAGGTAATTATCGGGCCTCGGCTCTGAACTGGTCATTCCGATTGTTAGGGGGAAGGTCGGGGATGCTAAGAATGCGTTTAGGGCCTCTTCTGTGATGGGCAATAAAACCAACGGACGTTGCCCAGCTCACCAATAAATAACTCTATGTATAAATCTCGAGCCTCTGAAACGAGCCTCTGAAACGATTGTTGGATTATAATCTCAAGGAAAAATACTAGAATATTTTTTATTTAAAGTTACTACGCTATTAACTGTTTCCACCTTCTATCCTGATAATCCAACAATCAACCGTGAGTAGAGCATTGATCAGGCTATGTCAGAGGATGTATCCACAGAGCACTTTTACGGATACAATCTTAGAAATTTAGAGATAGGTATTTATTTACCTAACCACAATAATCTCTCACCAAATACTGTAATATCAGTGCCAAATTGCATATTATAAACCGGGTGGTTAGAGCCCTGAATGCTGATTGGCTGAAAGCTATGATATATCTGACCATATACCACGGGTATGACAAAAACATTTTTTTTTTACTGTTCTAATTATGTTGGTAATAAGTTTATAATAGCAATAAGGCACCTGGGGAGTTCGTGGTATATGGCCAATATACCACAGCCAAGGGCTGTATCCAGGCACTCCGCGTTGCGTCTTGAATAAGTATAGCCCTTGGCCGTGGTATATTGTCCATATACCACACCCCTCATGCGTTATTGCTTAAATATATGTTATGTGTGTTGCCTTCACGCAAATATTACATACATGAACGGTATTGATATGATTTTAGTATCGGTGACATGATGTAGGCTATATCTTAAACAAGGATGGATATTTTGAAATAGCCTAGTACTTTAGCTCTACACCATATGTATGTAAATTGTAAAGTATTAGGTTTGTAATGTTTTTTTCGTTATGTGTCGGACCTCAGCACTACTAGATGTTGCCATTGGCGTCGGCTAATGGGGGTCCTAATAAATCAAATCAAATCAAAAATAGACTTATAATTGTGTTTTATGTAGGCCTATGACATGAGCTCGTGCGTAACTGAGGAAATTAACAAATCATTAAATCATTAAATCATTAAATCATTAACAAGAGTCATTAATCATTGAATGAATACCCGGATAAAATGAGGTACAAACTCGACACAACTGTTATGATCTTGCAGATTGGATACCAATATTCCACATGGAACCCTTTTGTTCTCCGTGTGTGGCAAAGTTCATTCAACAATAGACTACTGCAAAGCCTTTTCCATCTACAGCTTCAACACAGACCTGCACGTAAATCAATTCAGATTGATTCATTTGATTGTTCAAACAACCTTCAAGCTATTCGATAACAAAACGTTGATTAGAGAACGATATTAGCTAAACATTGCCGATATCTCCAAATTGTTCTCAAAAATCAATAGTAATAATATATAGTATTGAAAATACATTGAGAATTCACAATATTGAAACTACAAATGTATTCAGATGTATTTGACAAGGGGATATCTATACAGACTACAACAAAACGAATCTTTAACTTGCAGATGTAGGTCTATGCTCCTGTTCTGGGTCCTAAGCAGGCCATAAAAGCGAGGACAGAACAAAGACGAGGAAGTCTGTGGTGCAATAAATGTTTCCCACTGGATTAGTGGCCATATGTGACATCCGCAGACTGACAAACAGGGAGAGAAAAATAGGAAAACCAAGAAGGAATATTTCAACTCAAAAACCTCTAATTGTAAACAGTATGGCATATGTGTTATTGTGTTAACTACTTAACGAAATTAAAGGCAGTTGAAAGTGCGTCATAACTCCGAAATTAGACCTATATACCTATATCCTTCCCATTAAATGTTCTATTAAAGTTGCTTTCATTATACTCACAATTTTGCATTTCACTAGCCTACATAAATAGTGTCCCCATTCTGTGAATAGAATTAGGATTCTCCTCCTACACTCAAGTAAGCCAAAATGGTCGCAGACTGTATAGGCTTACTGCTTGGGCTACATAAGTCTGGGTGTCTAGCAATTGATGAGAGCCATACAGCCGAGCGCGCTACCGAAATCAGCAATACTCACAATGTATCAACATAACGTACTTCAATGTGTTGTCAACTGTGACTGATGAGATGACTGAGTGTGAACCTCAATGATATGACTGCACTCACTGCTTCGGTATTTCACTTTTTATACCCTTTATAGGCTCTATACGTTTTGCCCCGAACTATTTTACATAATTGTTTATAAAACCACTATGATGATTTTTGTATTCATACCCTGGAGTTTGTGGTAGTTCCATTGCATAATTCACAAGAGCTGTTGGTATGCGGTATAGTGATGTGAGCTGGGAGAATGAGCTGTATGCCTATGCCTAAGTGGTTTATGGCAGCCCACAAATTACGTGCTTTTGAAGCAGAGAGGAAAGAGCCCGTTTGGCCCGTATTTCTTTGAAGACGAACATCTGCACTGTTGCACTTTATAGGCTATATGCGTGTAGCTTACTATTACCTACTAGGCCTACTACTGCTGCAGATAATAATACTAATCATTTACTCAAAACGATATTATTATTTTAATGATCTATTATTATTATTAGTAAATGAGGAAACAAGCCAGAACAGTCCAATTCGGCCTAATAATGGTCTCACACACTTGTAGTTGTAATCAGGAGGAGCAACCCAGGGTGTCAAAAACAATTCAAAATTTGACTTTGGCGCAACTTCGAAATTTGACATGTGGAGATAAGTGCAATAACGTATATTTCTGCAGTGAGACTGTGAGAGCTTGTTGGTTGTAATAGCCTACTCTTGCAACATTTGATCTTAAGTTGTAACAAAATAGGCTAACATAATAAAATAGAAAAGATCAAAATGATGTTGAGTTATAGACAAGGTACAGTAAGTAGTACAGTGTTCAGTTTTCCATGTTCAACAATTTGAAGCACAAAGGAACATATATATGTGTTGATCATGTGGGCCTGAAGCAATGCTTTTGTATCCGCTTTCTCTTACTGTAACATGAGGAGTTAATACTCAATGCCAGCTCTGAACAAGCTTTGATGAGATAATGTTAACATATTGCGGGGATTGGGTATAAAGAGTATGTCTACTCGCTTCCCACTGGGCACAGAAGTCAGTTCAACGTCTAGTTTTGATTTACATTTGGTTGATTTGTCAACTAACGTAAATTCAACAACAAAACATTCACAATTTCATTGGATTTAGGTTCAAAGTTGGGTGACAAAAAATACAAAATACCCTTACCTTGATGACTTTTTGCAAATCCAATTAGTTTCCCACATTGATGCAACGTCATCACAGATTTTTTTTGGGGGGTGGAAATGACGTGGAAACAACATTGATTTAACCAGTTTTTGCCCAGTGGGGTATAGGCTTTATGCCTGTTATGCACAAGGCTAATAAGAGATGAGGCTGTTTAAGGTGACTAAAACACATCGTAAATCATGTTAATTAGCAAATATCTTCTATTTTGATTGATGATTCAATAACAATGTGTAATAGACATTAAAACCTTTGACTGTACAGCGCGTGGCCCTATTACAAGTTTCAAATCCCCAATAAAAAATACCCCATAGGCGTTTGCTATATTTTCTAAATATAAAAATGTATGTGGGTTTTTTGATAAACCTTTAAAAAAGCAGCCAAATACAGGCAAACAATAAACCCCTATTTTCTGCATTAATAAAGCCAGTGTATATCTGCAAACTGACATCTGGAAAATTCTACACTCTTTTCATTTTTACAAGTGAGTTGGGTCAATCGTTGATGTAAGGTTTTGAAGTGTAACGTTAGTTACAAGGGATTGGGGAAGCGAGTTCGCATGTTAGTAATATATTGCTTCTGTGTTATGAATGTTTAATTTGAAGGATATTTCTCTCTCTCTGTTTCTCAAGGATAACCCACCGAAGAGCTAAGATGTATCCCCCATGACAAGCACAATAGGAAACCATGGGGGAAAATAGGTTCGCGCACAATGACCTGACATGACATTTGATAGGTGCCAGTATGAATAAACGCACCTGCGAGAATGTCTATTGACATGTTCTAGTTTCAATTAGCCCAATAAAATATCTGAAGTGATCAAATACTCCTCTTTGCCCAATAATGGCTTTACTTTAGGCTATAGAAATAAATAGAAAATACGCAATATGTAATACACCCCCCCCCCCCCCCCACACACACAGTATAGGCTAAACTTTTGAAAACGTTCTTATCACGTAGCTTTGCCATCACTACACATGCATGCCATGTGTATTTAGGGCAAATTAATGTACAAGTGTTTGCCATATTTAACCAATTATGCACAGGTAAAGGCTTATATCCTATGGAGCTCAGTATAGACTATTGGTGATCCAAAAATGATGACGCTCGTGCGTTAAAGCTCCTGCGGGAAGCTTAACGAAGCTCGTGCGTAAACTTTAGCAATTTGGTTTACGCGCAAATTGTAGGCTAGTTAGGTGTGGATATCTTAAGCAAGGATTCTGCCCTATGTGTGTGCATATGATTGTTGATAGGGAATGTGATCATGACGATTATTTTGATAATGATTTATTGTTATTTTTGTTATTATGATTTTGACCATGTTTGCTGTTGCTGGTGTTCCTTCAATTAATATAATTAAATATTGAATCCTTGTTGTTGTGTACAGCTTTATTATTGTATCAGAAAATAACAGGTTTATTTTCTATTCATAGGCCGTCTCACAACCCACCAATACAGACATCAATTCAAAATGGGGACGGTTGAAATATTTCATACGATATTCCAAGCTGCGTGCATGCTGGTGACAGGTTCAGTCATTTTGGTATGCACATATTTCAGCTCTGTATTAAGTTATATCCACACTATTGTGGTATATAAGTTACAGCCAGCCTGTAGACTGACTAACAGATGTAGTTCTGTCCTTGAGCTGTTCTTGTCTATTAATGTTCTGTATTATGTCATGTTTCATGTTTTGTTTGGACCCCAGGAAGAGTAGATGCTGCTTTCGCAACAGCTAATTGAGATCCTAAGAAAATACCAAATACCCCACTACTCCCCCTACACTACCCCTCACCCCCGCCGTGGAAGCGGTAGGCACAAGGGGGCACTGTTAATAGCAGTGAACAACCGTTGTGTGTGTGTGTGTGTGTGTGTGTGTGTGTGTGTGTGTGTGTGTGTGTGTGTGTGTGTGTGTGTGTGTGTGTGTGTGTGTGTGTGTCCAAAATACAGTTCAATGTCATCTCTATAATCTGGAAGAATGGCAAAGAAAGATTCAAGCCCCAAATGAACATAGCGCTGCTTACCACAAAACAACATGGTCCCCCCAGTGGATCCTCTCGCAATATTTACACACCCAAGGCAAGCTATCTTCGACAAAACAAACCACACTCTAGCATAACATATGATTACATCTAGACGGTGCGTCATTGATTTTCTGAACAGTGCACTACTGAAGTATCAATTTACAAGCGGAGGCAGTCTTGCCTACTATAGGGAAACAACTGAGGTTACAGTAGCCTGCAGGTCAGGTCACGAATACGCAAAATATACATCAATAGCATTCATATCCAATGTCTTTCCCCTCACTTATCTGATACCATATAGCCTGTATGGCATAACGTCTCAAATGCCCCCTTCTAACAGATACGGTTCATATCCAGATTCAAGCCAGTGAGGAAGGATCACGGAATCGCTATCTTACCCGCATCTGCGTTCTCCGAGTTGTTTGTAGTGACCGTGACGCAGGATCACTGGTCCAGTGGAAGGGTATGGCGGTGATCCTGGCAAATGGACCTCTACGTCGCTACACCGCGCATGGCAAATGTCTCCAAATCTGCCGACGGATCGAAAAGCAAAAACTAAATTGAACAATTTGGTAACCAGCGTAATTTACTGTCCACTGCTTTCTCTTTCTCTCTTTGTGCAACCGTTGGGTTATTTTTCCTCTAGGATAGGCTACCGTAGACAGGGGCTGGTAAAGGCTGTGACTGTCGTGAAGCCATTTCTGACCGCGAGGCAGGAGCACGTCGGGAAGGGAATATAGCCTAAATGAAATGCGTTCCATATCCAAAAGCTTAACTGCTATTTAGTCTACACTGAAGGAGAAGAATGTATTTGCGACATCATTTCTATGCCCCTGCTGAGAGAGCTGCTGATATAACGTCAGGTCCGAGGAATAGAGAACAGCATAAAGTTCATGTTCACGGAGCGGGTGTGCCACGTGGCTCGCTGCAACCAATCCCAGAATGGATTCAGTCGTAAACGTTGATTACTCAGCTGTAAATGTATCCCCAAAACAACTAGGAATGTGTTGCACATCCTAGTATTTTTCTCCTTCTTGAGGATAAAGTTCTCTAGACCTAAATATTTTCTTAATATTTCTGGTTTAATAAAGAACAAAACGGAAGCAATGCAAATACCTGTTCCAGCTCAATGATGTGAGAGTATTCCCCAACATGCTACTTTATATCAATATCTCAATGTATCCACCAATGTGAACATTGGCAATGAACAAACTATTGGAAGCTTCACAAACACACACACACACACACACACACACACACACACACACACACACACACACACACACACACACACACACACACACACACACACACACACACACACACACACACACACACACACACACACACACACACACACACACACACACACACACACACAGCCTATTAGGTAAGTGTATATAGTTTGAGGCCATTTGCACCTAAATCAACACCTTCAATATAGTAGGTTTATGCTCAGGTTCAATTAATTCGATTCATCCATCTTCATTCGATTCATCAATCTTCATTCGATTCAAAGATATGCTACGATATGCACAGGCCTACAATTCTCCTAATTTAGAGAAACGACACAGACCTATAACGTGTGAAAATGATAGCCTTTCGTTTTTCATATTCTCATGAATACTTCATATAAGGTAAGTGTTAGATATTTCCCACACCCAAAAGCTTGATTTAGCCTTTCCGTCCAAGAACATATAGAAGATTGGCAAAGCTTCACATGTGAATTTAAACATTTAGGCCTATTCGCTGAAAATATTAGACAGAACATTGCTGTGAAGTGTAAATCTGAAAATCAGACGGAACTATGGATATAGGCCTATTTGAGCAAAACAAGTCAGTCGGCAGACCTCTTTTAGGATACTGTAAAATAGAAAGGTTCCGAATAAAGATGAGGTAATGTGAAGATCTAGCCCAGGCCTTATGGCATTTAAAGTTGGAAGAGTACATTACTCGGATAATTCAAAAGAGCAGGCCGTGATATTGGAGAGAAACACGTTTGATTTGTTTCGCAGTAGGTATACTATACGCCTACAATATTTGATAAAAAAATTTCAGGCCTACAATATTTTCCATCCTCTTGGCATTCCAAATATATATAGTCTTGCCGCTTAACATAGACAAAGGCTATATCATTAGTCTCTCTGTGAGATAAGAAATAAATATAGATCATTTGGTAAATTCCACAGCTATGATTAAGATATAAATACATTATATACATACACCGAGGCAAGTTGCATCTTGTCTGTGCAGGCCATGTGCCATGTCGCAGGATGAGTCGACATTGCACACCATTAAAAGAAAAACACCGTGTTTCCGGATATAGCTAACCCCATTTATAGCACTATTAAAGTTTATGGCAAGTAGACTAAACCTAAACGGGAATCTGTTAAAAGTATACACACAAAAGCCCGACGGTCAGACAATTCTTACGGATAATTGTTCATTGCGCGGAAGCTTCCTGTATTTTCAATACGCTACAAGCATGCAAGAATAGTTTTAAAATAAATAACCTTACCTAATGCCAAGTCATTTAGCAGTAGAATACGAAAAAATGTAAACACTGATAGGCCTATATTTTTTTGTGCTACTTTTGGAATGACAACCGAGAAGATTTGAACGAAATTTTACAATGTGCATTCATGTAAGTTCCTGATTTTTTTTTGAATAGCCGTTTCATTCGAGAGCATTATTCTATTTGAGAAAAACAAGTTGTGCAATAACTTATTAAGTAGGTATCTTGTAGGCTTCAGAAAATAGGCTATAGGCCTTTAAAATATTATCCTCCTCATTCTTCTTTTGTTTTCGATTTACAAAAACATATCAACACAGAAAATAAATCGTGAAGTATCAGTTTTGAATGTTTAAGATGCATTTTGAATGACATTTTGGGATAATTTTTGAATATAATTTGGATTTTGGACTACTGTTGTTTGCATGTTTACATCCAATTGTTATTGAGGTGATGCATATTGCTGCAATAAATTAAGTTAAACAATATTTATTTTAAGTATGTGACTAGTTATGATGGTGTATATTGAGGTTGATTTCCATGTAGTAACTGGTTATAAAATGTAGGCCGTCATTGTAAATAAGAATTTGTTCTTAACTGACATGCCTAGTTAAATAAAGGTTAAATAAATGGCTCGAGATAGCCAGGCTGCTTGAGATGCCCAAACACGTCTTATAGCAGTACTCCTGTTATGAAAAGAAAACGGTAAACACATGTTATAGCAGTACTCCTGTTATGAAAAGAAAACGGTAAACACGTCTTATAGCAGTACTCCTGTTATGAAAAGAAAACGGTAAACACGTCTTATAGCAGTACTCCTGTTATGAAAAGAAAACGGTAAACACGTCTTATAGCAGTACTCCTGTTATGAAAAGAAAACGGCAAACACATTCTGATGAGGGGGATTCCTATACATCTCCATACATTACCAAAGCTGTACAGTGGCACAAAATTAAAGTCCTACAATAGGGAGTGCAGAATAGCAATGGGCCTCAACCCCGGGCTCAAAACGAATCCCTGTGGAATAGGCCTTGTGTTACGGGGATTGTATCTTTCTCTGAGAACATTTAATCAAACAGTAGAGAGCAAAGGTATGACACACTTGTTTCCTAAATAACAATATAACATTACCAGATTGGTTCATAAACACATTTCTCTTCAAGATGTGGGAGCTCTAATCTCTCAAGAATAAACAGACTCCTTCTGATGTTGTCTCCAACACTGCAGTTTTATATGACCCATTCACCCATGCATAAACAATGAGGTTATCCCAAAGGTTCGAATCCCGGGCCAGGCAATAGGAGAGATTAACCCACAACTGGAGGGCTGCTAGTTTCAGAACCAAGCTACAATTGGCTGCCTTTGTGCCCTTGAGCAAGACACTTAACCCCTAGCTAACTCCTGGCATGCTACACTGCAGCTGACCCTGTGCTCCTCCCAATGTGTGGTGTGTTTGTCTTTGGGAGGATTGGAACAGAATTTTTTTTTTATGTCTTTCTCTGATGAAGCAATATAGAAGGACTATTATTTTCTCTGATTCTATGGGCTGAACCATTGCTTCTCCACCGTTGGACCTTCAGTCCCTGTATTCATAGAACCATACTCAATGGTCCAAATGCACAATACTGGGGTTTCTCTTAACTCCATATTTAAAAGTTATGATTGATAACATCTAAATTCCAATGTTCCACACGTGTTCACACATAAATCCAAAGTAAGTCACTGCTGTCTCTGGGAAATCAGCCTGCAGCCATCATAATTATGATTAACAGTATGGTGAGGAGCAGTCTGTAAACCTTACCTCTTTTGAGGGTGGTGAGAGGTGATACATTTCCTGCAACTTCAATGAATGTTTATGCATGTGGAGGTATGTATGTATAAATGTATTTAATGTTTATGTATATGAATGCTCTGAAGAAGGCTTTGAGGCCATGGCCAATATTTAACCTCAATAAATCAGTGATACTGTCATGTGCAGAGTGCATTAAGTGTTTTTCTTTTATTTTAAGTTATGTATGAATGTATACAAATACATTGGTCACCTTACACACAAAAAATGAGGGTTCCTCAAGGGTTCTTTAGGAAAGGTGATGGTTCTATGTGGAACCATACTAACCCAAAGAACACTTAGAGCCCTTCAATGGTTCTTTGCATTTCAAAAACGTTTTTTCTCATCTTTAAGTGATAATTAAAATGTGGGGGCGATGGCTCCTTCGAATATTTTGGGGCGTGGTTAACTAACAGATATTTTTGTGTAACCGTGAGTGAGTGTGTCATTGCAGTTAATCTAATCTGTTGTGTTGTGCTGTTCCATATTTTATATGACTGAGGCCAGTGACGGTGTGTTGTGAAAGACTAATGTATGCTTTTGTGTCTATTGAGAACGGTTGACTAGTCAGTAGTTCCTAGTTCTCTCCTCAAGGACCCCCAGCTGTTCCAGAGCTAGCACACCTGATTCAACTTGTTAATAAACACAATAATGAACCTATGGAATTTTAACAATATAATATAGCTATTAAACCAGACCCAGCATGGTTCTACAAGGAAACGTTGAGATTGAGAAAGCATTATCCATAAAGGTTCTATAAAGAACCATAAAAAGGGTTCTATATAGCCACAAAAGGGTTGTAAAGATAGTGGAACCCTTTTTTGATGCATTCAGAAAGTATTCACACCCCTTCACATTTTGTTGTGTTACAAGGTGGGATTAAATTGATTTGTCTTTTTTTGTCAAGGATGTACACAGAATACTAAATCCTTTCAAAGTGGAAGAAAAATTCTAACATTTGTAAAACAAAAACCATAATAATAATGAAAAATAAACACTAATATATCTTGAGTCACTACATGTTAAAATCTCTTTTATCAGCGATTACAGCTGTGAGTCTTTCTGGGTAAGTCTCTAAGAGCTTTGCACACCTGGATTGTGCAACATTTGCACATTCTTTTTTTTTTAACATTTTCAACCTCTGTCAAGTTGTTTGTTGATCATTGCTAGACAGATATTTTCAAGCCTTGCCATAGACTTTCAAACCGATTTAAGTCAAAACTGTAAGTAAGCCACTCAAGAACATTCAATGTCATTTTGGTAAGCAACTCCGGTGTCTATTTGACCTTGTGTTTTCGGTCATTGTCCTGCTGAAAGGTGAATTTGTCTCCCAGTGTCTGTTGGAAAGCAGATTGAACCAGGTTTTCCTCCTCTGCTTAGCTCTATTACATTTATTTTTATCCTAAATAAAACTCTGTAGTCCTTGCTGATGACAAGCATACCCATAACATGATGCAGCCACCACCATGATTGAAAATATGAAGAGTGGTACTCAGTGATGAGTGTTGTTGGATTTGCCCTAAACATAACGCTTTGTATTCAGGACATAAAGTTAATTTCTTTCACAAATTTTTGGCAGTTTTAATTTAGTGCCTTATTGCAAACAGGATGCATGTTTTCAAATATATTTATTCTGTACAGGCTTCCTTCTTTACACTCTGTTATTTATGTTTGTTGTTTCAACCTTTATTTAACTAGGCAAGCCAGTTAAGAACAAATTCGTATTTACAATGACAGCCTACCTCGACCAAACCCTAACCCAGATGATGCTGGGCTAATTGCGCACCACCCTATGGGACTCCCAATCATAGCCTGGAATTGAACCAGGGTCTGTAGTAATGCCTCTAGCACTAAGATGCAGTGCCTTAGACAGCTGCGCCACTCGGGATCCCCATCATGGAGTAAGTACAATGTTGTGGATCCATCCTCAGTTTTCTCCTATCACAGCCATTAAACTGTAATTGTTTTAAAGTCCCCATTGGCCTCATGGTGAAATCACTGAGAGGTTTCCTTCCTCTTCAGCAACTGAGCCAGGAAGGATGCCTGCATGTATCTTTGTAGTGACTGGATGTATTGATACAGCATCCAACATTTATTTAATAACATCACCATGCTCAAAGGCAAATACATGTATGTATATTTTTACCCATCTAGCAATAGGTGCCCTTCTTTGCAAGGCATTGGAAAACATCCATGGTTTTTGTGGTTGAATCTATGTTTGTAACTCACTGATCAACTGAGGGACCTTACAGATAATTGTATGTGTGGGGTACAGAGATGAGGGAGTCCATTTAAAAATCATGTTAAACACTATTATTGCACACAGAGTGAGTCCATCCAACTTATGTTAATTTTTAAGCACAGTTTTACTCCGGAACTTATTTAGGTTTGCCGTAACAAAGGGATTGAATACTTATTGACTCAAGACATTTCAGCTTTTCATTTTTAATTAATTTGTAAAAATGTCTTAAAACGTAATTCCACTTAGACATTATCGGGTATTGTGTGTAGGCCAGTGACACACAATCTCAATATAATACATTGTAAATTCAGGCTGTAACACAACAAAATGTGGAAAAATAAATGGTGTGAGTGAATGCTTTCTGAAGGCACTGTACATAGGCCTACACTTGACCTGTTCCACTCTGTAATGTGAACAGGGAAGTCTGAAACATATTAGTTATTGATATGGTGACTATGTAGTTACATCTAGTAACTCTTTAATCACCATATACATTGAAATGACCAGTAAGTGTAATAAATAATTTCATACAGTTAGAAATCCATCACTCATATTACCAATAGACAAACACTCTGTGTGTCACGATCGTCATATGGTGGAAGAGAGGAGGACCAAGGCGCAGCGTGAAGTGAATACATTCTACGTTTAATGACACGAAACGAAGAACACTTGACAAACTAAACAAAACAACAAGCCGACGACCGTGAAGCTATATAAACAATGTGCAAACATGCAACATAGACATAGACAATAACCCACGAACTACCCAATGAATATGGCTGCCTAAATATTGTTCCCAATCAGAGACAACGATAGACAGCTGTCTCTAATTGAGAACCAATCTAGGCAACCATAGACATACATACACCTAGACTAGACACTGCCCCATAAACATACAAAACCCCTAGACAATACAAAACACATACATCCCCCATGTCACACCCTGACCTAACTAAAATAATAAAGAAAACAAAGATAACTAAGGCCAGGGCGTGACACTGTGGCTCGACATGTTTTGAGAGATAGTTTTCCAGTACCATGTACAATGAG
This sequence comes from Salvelinus alpinus, assembly GCF_045679555.1. Lineage (NCBI taxonomy): Eukaryota > Metazoa > Chordata > Actinopteri > Salmoniformes > Salmonidae > Salvelinus > Salvelinus alpinus. The sequence goes on from NC_092113.1 coordinate 32,356,462, forward strand.
AATTGTTCTATCGGTCTATTGGAGACACAGTCAACAATAGACCTAGTATCTCAAAATAATTGCCCTAATGCTATTGATATCAGTTGAAGCTGCAGTAGTTCCTGGTTTAGGGTTTTCATCATTGATTATTTGGACGAATCAGGATTGGGCGAATGCAGTGCTTAAACTGGATCAGTGATTTTCAAGCCCGTGTGAGGAGGATAAACTGTTTCCACAGCCACAAAGTCAAAATGGGCTATATTGTAAAAATGAATGAAAACTAAAATGTCCCCTTTGGCCATGATAAACACTGGTGATATTAGGGGATGGGGGGGGGTTGGAGTTTTTGTTTGCGAGGGAGGAGACTTCGCTTCCTCCGTTTGCACAAAGGTCATAAGAATTGTTAACGGCATCCCCCCAAGAAGTCAAATAGGAAATGACAAACTTTGGCAAGAGAAGTTTACTTTGGGGTAACCAAGACTACGCACCCCTTTATTTTTTAAATACTGTGATTGCTTTTGAACAGGACGTAGTTACTCTTTAGCTATTGATACCACAGCTTCAACTGATATCAATAGCATTAGGGCAATTATTTTGAGATACTAGGTCTATTGTTGACTGTGTCTCCAATAGACCGATAGAACAATTGTCATTGTACATGGTACTGGAAAACTATCTCTCAAAACATGTCGAGCCACAGAGTGTTTGTCTATTGGTAATATGAGTGATGGATTTCTAACTCTGTATGAAATTATTTATTACACTTACTGGTCATTTCAATGTATATGGTGATTAAAGTGTTACTAGATGTAACTACATAGTCATCATATCAATAACTAATATGTTTCAGACTTCCCTGTTCACATTACAGAGTAGAACAGGTCAAGTGTAGGCCTATGTACAGTGCCTTCAGAAAGTATTCACACCCATTTATTTTTTCCACATTTTGTTGTGTTACAGCCTGAATTTAAAATTGATTAAATATATTTTTTGTCACATCCGGTTTGCAACAAGCCACTAAAGTAATACTGCAAAAAAAATGTGACAAAGCAATTCACTTTTCGTCCTGAATACAAAGTGTTATGTTTGTGCAAATCCAATACAACAAATGACTGAGTGCCACTTCCATATTATAAAGTATGGTGGTGGCTGCATCATGTTATGGGTATGCTTGTAATTGTTAAGGACAGGGGAGTTTTTCAGGATAAATAGAAATGGAAAGGAGCTTTCCACCAGTCTGCTTTCCACCAGCAGGACAATAACCTAAAACACAAATCCAAATCTACACTGGAGTTGCTTACCAAGAAGACAGTGACTGTTCCTGAGGGGCAGAGGTACAGTAAATTCAATAAATTTGCAAAAATGTCTCAAAACAAGTTTTCACTTCCATTATGCGGTAATGGACGAGAAAAAACATTTGAATTCCGGATTTAACACAACAAAATGTGAAATAAGTCAAGGGGCTGTGACACTGAGAAGCTTCTGGTCGTCAAAGTGGACTATGGAGAAATATGCAGGCTACGAGTACAACTTCAATTTAAGTGGCAATATTGCATCAGAGCTACACTGTAAAAAGTAATTCGTTCGGCTAACAATTTTCCGTTGTTGTGGAAACCTGTTGCCAAGAATCATTTGAGTAACCCAACTCAAACAAAGGAGGTTGGTTGCACCTTAATTGGGGAGAACGGGCTCATAGTAATGGCTGGAACGGAATCAGTGGAAGGGTATTAAATACATGAAACATGATTTCCATGTGTTTGATGCCATTCCATTTACTCCATTTCAGCTGTTATTATGAGCTGTCCTCCCCTCAGCAGCCTCCACTGAACTGAAAGTAATGAAGTGTTTTGGTTCTCTTTTTAAATTCGGATTAGTCATTTTCAGTGGTTGTGTCTTAATGTTTAACATTGTTTTATATATTTGACAACTTGTCATTTTATCCCACATTATAGCAGGCATTGTTGAGCACAGTGCTCATTCCTCTAGCAGTAACTGGAGAGAGGCCGGTAATCATTACAGGAAGCTGTATTAGCCTCTATCATTAAGAGTGGCACACACCTTGTTGATGGTGGGAATGGCTTGTCTCATTATTCAACATCAATTTGCCTGACGGTTTTGATATTTATTCATCATGATTAATTACAACTTGTAGCATAGCATATGCTTAATAGTATTTTAGAAATATGCATTTCTTTCTTTAAACATGCATACAACATTGTGTAAAAGTATCATAAAGTAAAAAAACATCTATTACCCACGTAGCACTAGTATATTCATAACTTGCAAAAACGTAATAATTCTATATCAGCACAACACAGAAGTGTTTTTTACTCAAATATCAATGTGTCTGACACTTACTTTATTAATTTAAGTAAAGATGCAAAACATAATAGAATCAAGCAAGAACAACTTATTTAATAAACCTTAGATTTACTTTAAAATATGAAATAATTATAACTTGTAAAATCTCAATCACTTTAGATTAGCAGAACATAAATAAATGAAGTTATACTTACTCAATAACCTAATATTTGTTAACTGTACTCAAAAACATTAAGTTATAAGAAATCTTATTGACATCTGAGTTAGTACGACTTTTATGATTTGAGTTCTACTGACTGTTGGAGATGTTTGAGTCGCCACTACTCAATTTCTTTAATGAGTTAGACAGTTACTTTTTATAGTGTAGTTTAATGGGTATTGGCACAATAATAATCAACAGTGTGCCATTCCTCTAAAATGTTTTGAGGGTATTGTCTAGGGGGTATAGTCAAGAACCATTTGAGTCAAGAATCATTTGAGGGTATAGTCTAGTCCAGGGCTGCCCAACCCTCTTCCTGGAGATCTACTGTCCTGTAGGTTTTCAGCCCAAACCTGATTTAGCATATCTGATTCAGCTAGTTAAGGTCTTGTTGAGCAATTAGTAGAATAAGGTGTGTTAAATTAGGGTTCGATTGAAAACCCACAGGATGGTAGATCTCCAGGAAGAGGATTGGGCAGCCCTTGTCTACTCTGTAGCCTACACTGTAAATGGGGTTACTGTGATTTTGACAGTAGCTTACAGGCACCTCGGTGGCATGTAAAATTCTGCATTTCATATGACACTTACTGTAATATAAATATGGTATCAAAGCAAGTACTGTGTAACGACACACACTACAATACAATAAAATTGACTGCATTATACTGTAAAAAAGTAAAGTCTACCATAATCGGAATGAATGAAATTGAGGGGAGGAGTTTGTATTTCACATTATTTTACTGTAATTGTGAGGGATTGGTGCAAGCAGGTTGGCTGCTAGGTAAAGTGTTTACAAACATTGCAGCATATTTAAGCAATAGGGCCAGAGGTGGTGTGGTATATGGCCAATATACTACGGCCAAGGGCTGCTCTTATGCAAGACTCAACACAGAGTGCCTGGATACAGCCCTATTTGTGCTTTGTGGTATATTGGCCATATACCACAAACCCCCAAGGTGCCTTATTGCTATTACAAACTGGTTACCAGTGTAATTAGAGCAGTAAAAATACATGTTTTGTCATGCCTATGGTACATGGTCTGATATACCACGGCTGTCAGTCAATCAGCATTCAGGGCTTGAACAACCCAGTTTATAAAAATGTATATTTGGTTTTTATATCACATGCACTTTTATAGACCTTAACAAATGCTTATAAACCGGCAGCGACTACAGGGCAAATGTTAAGGTTCAAGACTTGCTGCCGCTCCAATCTTTCCCCTATACATTTTAAGTTGGTGGAGCACGATAACCACATAGGAGCTAAGTTGGTACAGCATTCTCA